>NC_050466.1:56198469-56498469 GCF_903995425.1 Onychomys torridus | reverse complement strand
GTAGTCCTTGAAACCTAAAACATTTACTAAGTTAGAATTTACAGGGCTTCACAAACATGACAACCCCCACTCTGCTAAAAAAGATGGAGACAATAAAAATAGACTAAACATAAAACTACATCATGAATTTTAGGTCATAATAATGTTGTCTAAAAAAGTGTTTTGCAATTAGCCCATGCTGCCCTCAAACTTTTGATCCTCTTGCCTCAGCCTTCTGAGTGTTGGGATTACAGGTAGGCACAATCACACCCAGATTTTGGTTTAGAGAGTAAGCTACATCAACAGAGTGGGGAAGAGGGAAAGGACTGTTTTAACATGTGAGACTAGAGACTTCCATAGGACACTGGAAGCAAGATTGAAACATTAGAAAGACTACGAGGGGAGAATATCTATAGGCAGAAAAACATCCCAAAAGGAATGGATAAATAGAAAAGGGTCTTGAGAAAATTCTTTTCAGGCTATTCGTCATTTATTCATGCATTCATTTATTTACCCAGAGAACTCCATCTCCTCCCCCTTTTCCTCTCCTCCAGTCTTTTACAATGTTGGGAATAGAACCTGGCCTTGAACATGTTATCCAAGTTCCCTACTACTGAGCTACATTTTCTGTCTTCAGGAAAGGTCGAATGAGCCTTTATTATTTTCTGCTTCTGTGAATATAGTGATGTTCAGTATTCATTCATTGCTCTCAAAAAAATTCCAGCTCATTAGGGGATGCTAGAGATATCAGTATCCAAGCCTAACAGGTTGATAGAAAGGCAAGTCTTAGAGAAAGTGGTATAATTCATGGGGACAAGGGCAACATATGGGGACCAGAAAAAAAGCCTATAGAAGCACAAAGACTGGCATCTCAATATAAGGAAATAAGAAAAACAATCATAGAAGGATAATAGAATTGGTGTTTAGAAATTATGCCTTCCTAGGTGCTGGACAGGGTAGAGGCAGTAGCATTAGCAGTAAGCTTAAAGTGGAAAACTATGATTATGTCAGAACGCTGTCCAGTATCTTCAGTGTGTCTGTCTAAGCAAGAACACAGCATCACCAGAAATCCCAGAGACTGAAAACCTACCACTGGACTAGGATCCAGTGCATAATGAAATGAGAATAAAAAAAACTGAATGTTTCTCCACATTATAGGAGAAAAAAGGTGAAGTATTTCAGAAAGCAAGGCTAATAGAGTTCTTTACGATTAATTCAAATGCACATGTTATGAATTGTTTATAATTTGATAATTTTTAGGATTAATCATTTTTAGGATTACAGTTCAAAGGATCATGGGGCTTATGCAGAACCTAGATATTTTTTCACTCATGCTTTCAGCTTTAGAAACCGAGATGTAGTAAGTCAGGAATCTACTAGGGTTTATATAAATTAATGTCCAGAATAGGTTCCATTAATTCAAGATCAAATTTATCCTTAACTGGCTCAATTCCAATTGCCAATATCACTACTGAAAACCATTTCCACAATTAGTCTTTTATCAACAGTTAGTTCATCCACTCAGAGGGTTTTTTACCATCATTACTGATGATGAATTTAGAGCCTGGGAAATGCTTATTGACTGTCACTTGTGAATCTAATTGTAGGATCTAAAAGGGCAAGATGTTTGTCAGTTTTCCTAAAGCTGAAAAATCCTTACAGCTAGGCTGGCAATCAATTACACTAATTAAGTTCAGTTCAATGTGTTTAAGAGATTACTTTTATGCTAATGACACGCTAATGTGTAGGAGGTAATAATAATCAAGTCACATCTTTGGGTTTGTTGAGATGCTGAGCAGATATGCTAGCTCTTAACCTCATCTCATACCATCAGCTTCAGATATGCATGATGTTGAAGTATTGTGATACCCAAGTGTATGGTGCTTCAGCGTGCAACATAGTTCGAAATGTAGGACATTGGAAGGTTCTCAAAATCATAGTATCCTTCTGCCTTTCTTTTCCTTCCCTCTTCCCCCACCCCACATATGTCAACAAAACTAGAATTCATCTTCTCTAAAGCTACCAATAAAGCCTAAATATAACTTGACTAAACTTTTATAACCTTTCTGTGTATGAAGTGGCTATATTGAAATTCTGAGGGCCTGGAGCAATGGCTCAGTGTTTAGTTCCCAGAATCTACATGGTGCTTTACAACTGTGGAGATATAGACATAGCCAATGCCTCTTCTGATCTCCATGGACTCCTGTACTCATGTGGTACATATAGCATACATCTAGGCAGATCACTCATACACATAAAGTAAAATTAAATAAATATAGGAAAAATAGAGAAATTCTCTCAGCTGTCTAGTCTGACAGTAGGACATAAGAGCTTCCTTCCGTAAGGAGTCTACCCTAATCCTGGTGTAAGGAATGATATACATATATACAGATAGGCTCTGAAGAATTGGAACACATGTGTCTTGCCTGGTTTCTCCATGTCATCCATTGAATTTGATCACACTGCTTTGCTCAGTTACACTTCTACAGGGCTGTCTGTGCTTCATTAAACCTTAGCAAAACAATAGGTCATTCTCCTTAAGTCTTTGGGTCTTCACTTCTGAAGGGTCCAATGTCACATAAAGAAAAGTAACAGAGACATCAGTAAAGGCTTCTGGGTTCTATTTGGTGATACTCAGTATAATGTGTGCTATTTATTCAAGGGTTAGTACGAACAGTATACTAGGAGAAGCTGTAGAGCATTTCACTCTTCAGTATTAGAACTATTCATGGAGGATAAAAGAGCACAATCATATTAGAAAAACTATTCAGCAGTAAGCCCAAATTTGTGTTCTTAAGCTGAACTACAGAACCATTGGCCAATTGTCATTTCATGACACTTGACAGGCAGTGTTTTCAAGAGCATATGCCATGGGCTGGAAGTGCTGGTCAGTGGTGAAGATACTTACTTAGCATGCATGAGCCAGGGCATAGGTTCCATGCCCAGGGTATGTGCGTGTGCATGTGTGAATGTGCGCGTGCGCACACACACACACACACACACACACACACACACACACACCAAAAACAAACAAACAAAAGGAACAAGAAAACAAATGTAGTTTGAAAGAAAATGGCCCCCAAATGGAGTAGCACTATTAGGAGGTGTGGGCTTGTTGGAGTAGGTATGGCCTTGTTGGAGGAGGTGTGTCACTGTGGAAACAGGCTTTGAGGTCTCATATATGCTCAAGCCACACTCAGCATCTCAGACCACTTCCTGTTGCCTGCAAGGCAAGATGTAGGACACTTGGCTACTTCTCCAGTACCATGTCTGCCTGCATGCCACCATGTCACACCATGATGATAATGGATTAGACATATGAAAATGTAAGCCAACCCAAGTAAATGTTCTCCTTTATAAGAGTTACCATGGTCATGGTGTCTCTTCATAGCAATAGAAACCCTAACTAAGACACTAAAGCAAGGAAAAACAAACAAAGCAAAATTGAATGAACCAGCTTGAGGTGCTGGTAATCAAGGAGAAAATATGTGGAAGGAAACTAGAAGATTTGATGATTCCAGCCTCATTCAATCACGGAATGTTCTTTGTTTCAGTGTAGATCAATATATTCTCCTGAATAACCACGGAAAGTAGACAGGTCAGGATTTTTATTACAATAAATTTCCCACCATCAAGCTTCATTTCAAAATAAAAACATTTGCAATAGTTGAAGTTCAACAAAGTGCTTATCTTACTTAATATATTTACCTTTGTGCTTTTTGTTTTAAATATTTCATTTTCTAGTTACAGTTTATTCAATAGCCTAAGTTATTGGTGAAATTATTAAGGCACATAGTTAAAAGGGAAGTTTATTTTGTCGGGAACTTACAAATGAAGGGATAGGTTGCAGGGTCTGAGAAAGGTATGGCGCAGTCCGGCGGTGTTCTCTGGAGAACTCTGCTCGGGCTACCTCCAGCGTCCAGGGTCCTGGAACCAAGAGCAGCCTCTCCTCTTGATCCTGAGTCTTCAGCTTCCTCCCTCAGATCTGCCTTGTGGGCGTGACCATTACCGAAGCCTCAGTGGGGGTTGGAACTTCCAGGCCAAGGCTGGGATGGCTACCCACTACACTAAGTCACAGTTTAATTCTTTATGACTCAATCCAGCATTCACCAGCAAGCATATTTTAAAAAATTAAACAGATTCACTTGTTTTTGATTTTATGTGTATGGGTGTTTTGTCTGAATGTGTTTTTATGCATCATGTGTATGCAGTACTCTTGAAGGCCAGAGAGGGAGGGGGTCAGATCCCCTGGAACTGGAGTTGCAGATGGTTGTTATCAGTTGTGTGGGAATCCAGGTCCTTTGCAAAAGCAGTAACTGCTCTTAACCATTGAGCCAATGTTTTGGTAAACATTCTGGAAGTTTCCATGTCATTGACACTTTTGAAAAATACTACTCCAGTAGAAAACATCCAAGCAAGGAACTCAGCAGGTGAAACAGATGATGAGTGTCCATATATATGTAATTTTCAGTTAGTCTCCTTGCATAGCTGGCTGGAGTGCTTGCCTTTGTTGTATCATCTTAATTGCCAGGGAACTTTCCAGAGAATCTGAGTTACCATCAAGAAGTCTTTACAGGGAAGCAACAAAAATTTCTTATGATAAACAACTTGATGAATTCACGTTTGCTATTACATTAGCATGCATCAAGCCTGTTAGAAAGCATATAGATTAGAGATTAAAGGCAAATGTTTCACAGTTCCTATGTTGCTCTGCTCAGAGTTGATGATGCACAGACAAAGAAGCTCTCTATTGTCTAAATTTACTTTGCTGTGCCTACTCTTTCACAGACTAGGGCTGAGACTTGAGACAATTTCTTTCTGAATATCTTGGAATCTAGACCAAGGTACCAGTGGTTTTTTTTTTTAATGGACTTTTGGGTATAACAATTTGTGTTTGTGTTTTGATTTACTAAGAGACCTTTAAGGAAACTTCTATTTCATTTTATTTTGTTAGATTCATTTGAATAAGCTCAAAATAGTTCAAATTTCAGAGGCCATCAATGCTTAATTGCATATTGAAAATTTTAAAGCACTCAATTATTTTGCAGAATAATTAACATGTGTCACCAGTATCCATTTTACTCAATGCAGATTTCTTATGTGCATAATTGATGTTTAACAAAATATGGAACATAGGCATTTTCAGTGACATATATTTAGTAGTTTTATGGGTGTCTAATTAGCTTGTCACAATAGTACTCATTTAATTCAATTTAAGGGCTGAAAACTACTTTCAACTTTTATTAGTATGACACTTATTTTCTGGGCTATATAATCGATGGGAGAAACAAATTCAAGGCCCACATTAAAAATGGCAAAAGATTTTGCTGCATCCATCTTCCCTCCTATCTCTCTTGTTCTGCAGATGGAACTCAGGGCCTTGTGTATTTTAGGGAAGTGATCTACCACTGAGCTATATTTATAGTCCCTACCTCTTCATTTAAAAAAATGTAATTCTATTCCTATCACCCCTTCATATAAGTGATTTCCATTTTCATAAACCATTTACTTATTGAGGTTAGGACATAGCTTAGCTTGTGTGAGACTCTGGGTTCAGTCTCCAATACAATAATAATAATATTATTATTATTGATTATTATTAATTTTATGTATTATTTGCTTAACCATGCACTGAGATTAGCCTGAAGAAAGGAATCATTGGTTTAATATGGCAGCTTCTATGAACAGTCACTGAGTTAAAAAAGAGCTGCTGTTATTTATACTTACATGGGCAAAACATTTCATCTTCAAAATGAACCTATAGACTGGGTATCATCCTTGTTGTCATTCACAGTAAAAAACACTGAGGAACATAGTAACATAACTAGACATCGAACAGCTTTACATGACAGTGAAAGGAGTCTCCACAAGCAATTACATGATGGAACAAGACATTCTTTCAAAGAAATTGATAAGTACTACAATGGAAGAAAAGTGGTTCAGAAGCAGGCTGGAGACATAGTTTAGGTGGTATAGAGATAGCCTAGTGTGCATGAAACTCTGAGTTTAATTGCCAGCAAGACAGAAACTGAGCATGGTGATACATAACTGTAATCCTCATACTTGGGAAGTGGGGATAAGAGGATCAGGAGTTCAAGATCATTGTCATTATCATGATGAGTTTCAGGGTAGTCTATTCTACATGAAATCTGGTCTCAAAACAAGGCATTAGAAGATAGCTCATCAGCTAAGAGCATGAACTGCTTTTCCAGAGGACCCAAGTTGATTCCTTGTACCTGTACTGGACAGCTCACAATTATCTGGAACTCCAGCTCCCAGGAATACAACACCCTCTTCTGGTCTCTGCAATTTCTACAGTCATGTGCACAAACTCAAACACAGGTGCATGCACACACATATACTCCCACTACCCCTCCACATAATCAAAATAAATAAACATTTTTAAAAGAGAGGAAGAAACAAAGCATAAGAATAATTCAGATGAAGAGAAAGAAATTCTCCTTGTTGTTTTAAATGGGAATAACTATGCTGGAGGTGTGGCAGAGTTTGTGTATAGCATACTTGAGGCCATGGGCTTCATTTATAGCACTGAAAAAAAATCAAATAAATTAAAATAAAATGATAAAGTATGCTTAGCTGAATAACCATTTTGAAAGCCACACATCATATATACCATACACAAAGTTATATGCGTGATGTGAAACAATTAATGTATGAAACAACTAGAAGAAAATATCGATGAGTACGTCTATAGGCTTGGGGTGGAAAGGCTATATCAAGAATAATGTAAAACTCAGAAGCCACAAAGGGACAAGTAGGAATGACCAAATAGTGATTTTAAAAAAGTGCAAAAAAAAAATGTACAGATAGTTTCAAGACAACAACCAGTGATTAATCAACAATAAAGATCTTATGAAATTCATAAATGAAGGTAATCTGATAAAAATATGGCTATGTATGTGACAAGGAATATAGAAGAAAATAATACAAGTGGTCAATAGAGATCTGAAAGACACTCATTGTCTATAAATATAAAGTAAAAATCCTGATATGTCACTTCCTCACCCCCTAGAAGGAAAAGTACAAGTTGATGTTACTTGTGTTTAAAGAGCCACTGGAAGCTTTCACAATTGAAATGCCTATGTAAGATGTCTTTCCAAGAAGTAGTGCTTAAACAACTACTGGATAGAAACATGCAACCTAGGATGGACACATACACACACACACACACACACACACACACACACACACACACACACACACACACACCAAGAGGAACCACTCTAGAAATTAGGCATTTAATTTCATACTAAATTCATTAGAAAACTTGAAAGAAAAGATTCTTAAATTCTCCCAGGAAGAAGAAGAAATCAAACCAAAAACAAAGTGTGGGAATATGAGAAAAGGAAGGAAAATGAGGCAATCATTTCAAAAGATCCAATATACAGTTCACAAGATGTCCTAACATAGAAAGAAAAAAAGCAATAGGAGGAAGGAGGTTTTACAATGACTCTAAAATGTCTGAGCTGAATGACCTGGGAATCCTGCTTGAGAGTCCCGAGACTGAAAACAAAAGTACCTTCACACATAGATGCCTTTTAATTCTTCATGGATAAAGAAATTATCTTCAAATGTATAGAGAGAAAAGGATAAAGAAATTACACTTAAAGATATATATAGAAAAGATACAGCATCAAGGACAAAGAAGAGAGAATCCCAGCATTATGTGACCACAGGCCCCAGATGTCCAAATATAATGCAGCTTGCCTAGAAGCTGTAGAAAGACAGAGAAAGAGGTTAGTGCACCCTGAAGGCTGAGTTGGGAAGGAATGAGAGTTTGAGGCCAGCTTGGGCTACATGGTATAGAACTTGTCTCAAGAGTTTAAAAAGAAACATATAAGCAAAGAAAGAAACTTCTACAGGACATTCATTTTCAACCTGTAATTCTATGTGAAGTAAAAGGGCAGAATAAACATTCTTAGATATGCAGTGATTTGGAAGGCTGACACATCTTTTTAAGGGAGATTATTGCAGGATATGCTTCAGAAAAATGAAGAGAGCATGAAATCAAGGAAACAAAGGATGCAGTAGAGGAGAAAAAGGCAGTGTCATAGGATGGCAGTTTTGACCTAAGAAGTCATCAACTCAGCTTAGAGCAGGAAGAATGGAGGACTGAAGTGCATGGATAGACGATGCTTCTGAAGGTTAGACTGTACATCTGAGAAGGACAAGACATTGAAAACAGATTGTGGGGAGGGAGTAAAAAGCAGAGACTACTAGAAAAACAAGAAAACAAACAAAAATCCCCCTTAGATTGGTTAAAATAAAACTAGCAATTATAAATCACAGCATACCACATAATGAAGTAAGTTTTTGTACTTACAAAAATGCTAGCCAGTAAGCGTTTAGTGTATAGAGTCAACTTACAGGTAAGCCACAAAAGATTTGGTGAAAGTTACAGTGTGATGGCAAATATTTTCCATTTTTGTATTACTGAAGACAAGATATGGAAAATAAAAATTGTGAAAGGAAAAGTGGTATTACTAGAATCAGACGATGTTGTTCCCAAAGAAGGGGGAAAGGAAGAAAAGTGCAGTCTGTTATTCTAATGTACACAGTAATTGCTGAGTACAGAAACACACTGGGGAGGAGTAAGGTCATCTTTTCCTGACCTCATCCCGTGAATAAATGCCAACACTTGGACAAACAAAGACAAAGTGATGAGAAAAACTCATAATAGATTTAATCAATGAAAGTTGTATGTGACATGGGGATCTTCAGAAAAGAAGACTCCAATGACTCAGGGAGAGCTTTCTGTTTCCAGGCTCACATTGATTGAAGTAATAGGCTGGTATGCAAACATGTAAGTACATAAAAGCTTTAGACCAAATGGTGACGGAGCACCTGGGAAAACCTAACATAGATTACTCAGACTCCTTTTGACTTGTGCATAGCATGCCTCTTCTATGTCATGGGACAACGCTTCTCTGGAATGAGGGCTTTCATAGGAAAATTGAAAAGTTACTTTCTGCATGGAATTTCACACACAATCAAAAGACTTGACAACTTGGCACTACTCAATGGCTAATTCACTGAGTTGTTTTGGGGTACTAAGGCTGATTGCTTGATTGATTGCTGTGTAAAATTTTCCATGTTATTTGGATATCATGAACTACATAGCTATTTGACTTTTAATTCATCCTTTAGCATATTACTATATTATGTTATATTGAAAATACTTACTTATAAAGAAAATGTAAATGAAACTTAAGATGAAAGCCATTGTGTGTGTAAACACACACACACACACACACACACACACACACACACACACACAGGGTCTCACTCTGTACCTTGTACCTCTGACTAACCTACGACTTACTATGTAGACCAGGCTAGCATCAAATTCATAGAGACATACCCTGCATCTACTTCCAAAGTGCTAGAATTAAAGGTGTGCACCACCGTGTGTGAGGCTCATGTATTTTCTATGTTCCTTCCCATGCCTGTCTCTTTAAGTCTCTTTTTGCTGCTTATTCTAGTTTCTTGGAATCTGCGATATACCTTCCCTCATAATTGCACACATATATGCATTACAAGTTCATATCCACATGAGAGGAAGGGAAGGAGGAAGATACACACACACACACACACACACACACACACACACATACACACAAAACATGTGGCACTTTGTCTTTTGATCCAGGGTTACTTCACATAATGTTGTTTTTTCCAGTTCCATCCATTTTCATGCTTCATAATTTCATTCTTTCTATACAAATGAATAATAATTCTACTGTGTTATAATGTACCACATTTTCATTATCCATTCATCTATTGATGTGCTTCTAGGCTGAATCCATTTCCTTGCTTTGTGAATACAGCAGCAATAAACATGAACATGCAAGTATCACTGTTGTAGGAAATAGTTCTTTGGGTCTATGCCTAGGAGTGGAACTGCTGGTCATGGGATACACGTAATATGAAAGTAGAGGTGGGAATACTGGAGTAGATGGATATAAGTATGGATGAATGGATATGCAGATGGTTGTGAGAGGTATTGGGGAAGGTCAATTCCAACTAAGAATGTATGAAAATGCCATAAGGAAATCTGCTACTTCTTAAGCTAATTGACAGTAAAATAATGTGAAGAGTACTGTAATTGTTTTGCTAAGTATACTTTAGCCCCACGTGGTACACTGGCAGATGACATGATGTGTAAAGATGGTTATGTGTTTGTTGTACAAGTAGGAGAGTTAGTGATCATGAAGACTGCTTGAGTTCCAGAAACTGTGGCTGTTTCCAGTTGACTACCATTCAGCTGGATAATGGTCAAAGGAGGCTGTGCTTTGCAAAGGTTCCATGGAGAAAGTTGCAGCTGCTTTTAAGTTTTAAGAATATGATCATTGATACAATATGATAGATTAGAATTCTTGGATATGGTAGGGAGAATAAAATCAGGAAAACTTAAGCCAGCTCTTTTTCCTTATTTGTCTATGTGGGATTAATCTTTATAAGGAAGATAGTAAGCTGAATGGGCTAGTGCATGCCAATAATCTCAGCTCTCAGGAGGCTTACTTCTATCTGTATGGCTTCAAATTAGACCTTTACTCCCAATTAGTTAGACAATAGAGTGTGTGCCTAGATCAACTTAATGCTAAAAACACTAGAAAACTATCCACTAAGCATACAGTTTTTAAGCCTATCCCCTGGTAATTCAGATTCAGTGAGGCTGGTATTCAGATGGGAAAGCAGCAATTTTTTAAAAAAAATATTTATGTATGTATGCATTTTTAAAGATTGTATAGGATATAATAAGTATCTATAATAATATGCTCCCTATTCTCCACTAGTCGCTTCTAATTTCATGACTTATTTTTTTTTCCTTTTTGACATTTTTGAAGCCAGAATTTCTAGGGCAGCAGGAGACTCATTCTTATCCTCAGGAAGTCTGGAAACACTGATCTGGGCTTCCTGAATGAATGAACACTGTATGATGAGGCAGGGTGCATTTTAAGATAGTGCTGCTTGCACATATTCCTACAGCAAACAACTGAAGCTTTGAAATATACTGACCTGGGTACAGGAGTAGACAGCCTGGCACTAGGATTAAAATGCTTCACCTGAATCTGGAGCTAGACAAGTGCAATTCAGTCAAACTTACCTAGTCCATCTGTAAAATACAATTTAACAGTGTTTTATGGGTTGTTACAAAGTATCCCAGAGACGTTCTGCCCCACATGGATAAATTTTAGATCCATTTCAAATTGGGCTAGTCAACTTTGCCTTCTCTAACTAAAAGAAAAGGAAAGACTACAAATCAAGATTATGAATCAGGGCTAAAAACGCCTGCAAGGCTCATTTGGGGCTTTAGAATTACATGAAAAATAATGAGTCTTTTCAATAGGTATGAGAAAGGCCACTCTAAAAGCTTCTGAAAATATTTTAAGGCAAAAGTCTAAATGTAATATTGATAATTAGCACTTTTTCAAGCTTGTGAAGAGGCGAGCATATTAAAGGCTCCATTTATTTTTCATTTCAAGAAATTGCCTTTTTCCCTAAAATTGGAAAAAAAAGATCCTCAAGATGTCTTAAACTTTTAAAAATGAATAGCTTGTTTATACCCCAATGCCAAATACCAGCTGAAATTTCATATGCAGCAGCATCATACTTAGGCATGGGCACACTGTGTTATTTGATTATAGATAGTTTCATAGGATAATTATGCAAAGCAGACTTTTGTTCTGTTTCAAGTTAAGACCTGAGAAGTATAGATTCAGTAGGTGGAAGGAATTAGCTGATGAATTCGTGCTAGGGAGCACTGAACACCGTTAATCATCACACTGAAATGTGAGTGGAGGACAAAAGGAATTAAGAAGAAAATGTTCAGTAGAAACATCTGGAAATAAATCTTACTCTTCTTTCCTGAAAAGGGCTATCTTGCAACATTATGCCTATAAGTATTATTTTATGGGCATTATAAAATCACACACAATTAAGAAGCAAATTAGGCGTGGAAAGGTCACAATTCACATTTTCTGAAAATAGGGATTAGACAACATTCCAGCCACTGGTCCACAACCTGTGGGTAGTGACCCCTTTGGAGGTCAAATAACCCTTCCTCTGGTGTTGCAGATCTGATATATTGCATATCAGAAATTTGTATTATAATTCATAACAGTAGCAACATTACAGTTATGAACTAGCAATGAAGATAATTTTATGGTTGGGAGTCACCAAAACATGAGGAACTTTATTAAAGGGTCACAGCATTAGGAAGATTGAGAAAAACTGGCTTAAGCACTTCTCTCCTACCTGCATGGAATGTAGGGTGTTGGAAGCAATTAACCAAGTGCTAATCATGAAAAGATAAACCCTTTCTCTGTGGGACTATTATTGTTAAACAGAATATAACACCTTCACTATTGAATTTAAGATATGTTAAAAAAAAAAACCTAAGATAGTTCACACCTACAAGTGGTTTCTCTCCCCACAGAATTTTCCTTGAATTTCTGAAAATTTGTTGAGATGTGACTAAGTAAACAATGGCTTGATCTTTGGGGAAAAACATGACAGCGTCTCCATTTCCTGAATATTCACAGTTTTAGCCTAAAAAAGAAGTTAGGTAATAGGTTAATTTAAAACTGATTGAAATTCTTTTTAAGGTTATAAGAATCAAACCTATTCAAATATTTGTGCCCCTAAAATAGTACATTATGAAATAGATCTAATATCACTCAGAAAGTATTCCAAATTATTTCAATGGGTTTCAACCAAATATTTAGAAGATGTTGACTTAGAACCCCTTTATCCTATAAAAGTTGAGAATGAATAATGAATCTCACATATCCTTAGATAATTCATAGGAGAATAAATGCTTTTGGCAGGGATGTGTTGATACCATATGCTTCCCCTTTAAAATGCATGTGTACAGAGGCCAAAGAGGTGCATTGGTCAGTAGAAATGCTCACCATGCAAGCATGACAACCTGAGTTCAGATCCCAGGACCTTCGTCAAAAGCTGGATATGGTAGTCTACATCTCTAATCCCAGCACTCCTTGTGTACAATGGGAGATGGAGGCAGGAGAATCCCCTGGAATCTTGTGGGCCAGGTGGCTTACAATATTTAGCACAGAAGAAGAAATAAGAGAGGGCCTGAGCTCCAGGTGTCCAACTGTAGAGAAAGAGGAGGGTATGCAAGAGTGTGAATTGTTGAATCCAAGATTGCAAAAAGCACAGGGACAAATAGCCAAACGAATGGAAGCACATGAATGATGAACCAAAGGCTGTGGAACCCCCAGCTGGATCAGGCCCTCTGGATAAGTGAGACCATTGAATAGCTTGATCTGTTTGGGAGGCATCCAGTCTGTGTGATCAGGATCTGTCCTTAGTGCATGAGCTGGCTGTTTGGAACCTTGGGCTTACACAGGGACACTTTGCTCAGTCTGGAAGGAGGTGACTGGACCTGTCTGTACTGAATCCACCAGGTTTAAATGAATCCCCAGGGGTGCCTTGATCCTGGAGGACATGGGAATGGAGGGGAGGGGCTGGGGGGAAGGTGGGGGTGGGGGCGGGAGGGTGGAGGACAGGGGAACCCATGGCTGTTGTATAAAATTTAAAACACATAATAATAAAGAAAAAATTATTTATTTAAAAAAAGAAAAAAAATGTGGAAAGCAAGAACCAACTCCCAAACTTATCCTCTGACCTCCAAACATGTGTGCTCCCCCAACCCCTAAACACATGTACATGTATAAATACAGCTATTCATACGCACATTTGAGACAGGGAGACACAAATTTAAATTAAAAAGCATTTGAGATATATTACCAAACCACTGTTATTTTGAGTAAATTGGCACTGGCTGTGGAGTGGGCTATTTCATTGCAAAATGAGTAGAGTGAATTGAAATTTTATGGGCTTGTATGCATTGCATAAGATCATCTGGATTGCTCGTAGTGGGAAAGAAAACAAAGTGAAATGTGAAGTATTGCTGCAGAAGCTTATGTTCTCTGTGGATAGGCTCACTTACCTAGCATTTTGCAAATATTCCTTAGATATTTTGTCAATGATGTCAACACTACTGATTTATGTAGTGAACAGAAAAATGCTTTGCTTTCCTCCCTCCCATCCTATCTTTTTTTTTTTAAATGCTTTTTTCCTCTTTGTGTGATCAGGGAATTAAAACTAGGATCTCATGTATGCTGCATACATACTCTACCAATGTGCCTCAGATGCCATCCTCTTTTAACCTTCTTTTCCTCTTGCAACACTCTGTAGCCCAGGCAAGCCTCCATACAATCCTCTTGCCTCAGTCTCCCCTGTAGTTGGGATGTCAGTCCTGTGCAACCAGGATGGACTGCTGTTTTTCATTTCAGATATTGACAGGCAGAGGCCATACCTTACTCTAGACATTGTTAGCACCACAGGTCCTGCTGTTACAGGTGAGTAGACTCAATTTACACCCCCTTGAAGGAAGGACATCCTGGGACCTCATACCTTGCACTTCATGAAGATCTCTCTATCATTTGAGTTACCTAAGTCTTTTATCTTCCAATGAACTGAAACACATTATCATTTTATATAACAGCTAAGAATTTTTTTATAATCTTGATGATTCTTCAGTATTTATTCCTAGGTATCCCCTAAACAGAAGTGAAAACAAGTATTTAATATATAGGAACATTGACAGCAACACCTCTCACAAGATCCAACAGGTGGAAACAACCAACTATCCATTAGTGGATGGAAGGATGGATATGCAAAATTCAGCACACATACACATGCACCCATGTTCATGAACAATTTCAGGCATATGAAGTATTTCCAGTGAAGTGTTGCTACAACATGAATAGATTTTGAGAACATGGTACTAAGTGAAGGGAGTCAGTTCTAAAGGTCCACCTATTGTGTGATTCCATGTACATGTAATAACCAAAAGTAGTAAATCTGTACAGTTTCATTTGCAGACATTATAAGTATTCGGGAAGGATTTAGTGGTGGCACATGTAAAACATTAGAATATGCTAAATGTCATTAATGCTAAATTTTAAGATTCATATATTATACCACAATCAAAAATGAATTGAAATATCTCCTTTTGGGGAACCCAAATTTCCCTCCAATTTCCTACATCGCTCTCTTAAGTTCTATGGGAAATTTCCGAGGAGAAGGACTACTATTTAAAAGAAATGGAAGCTCCCTCATTAGGTACAAACACTCAATTTCCTGAGCCTTTCTTCCCATGACCTTTTACAAGACAGGGGTTGGAAAGAGGAAGATGGGGGAAGAATAGAGAGGAACCTGAAAGTAAGAAAGATGTCATTGGGCTCAGTGTGGCAATGCATGCTTCTAATGCCAGTACTTGAGGGGCAGAGGCAGGGGAACTCTATGAGGTTGAGGCCAGCTTGCTCTACATAGTGAGTCCCAGGACAGCCAGAACTACGTAGAGAGACCTGTCTCACACAAAATAAGAAGACATTAATCCCACATGTGGTTTTAGGTAACGATTCTTCAGATATGTTTTGGGCAAGTTTTTGATGGAATGAGCTGGGTGTGATTCCAAGTGAGCTATCCCTTGCTGCTTGGTCAGCTTTCAGTTCTCATAGTTCTGTGAAGCAAGAAACAAGCAAATGGCAGAGAGAGATGATATTGCAAGTTCTGCTTTCAAAAGCTAAGTTAAAAAATATAGGTCATGGTCCCGGATCCAACCTTGCAGTAGGTCACTAGCACTGATGGATGTTAAATTCAGCAAGAAATAAAAACAGCACACTGCCTGGGATGTTGCTCAGTTAGTGTTTTCCTAAATACACAAAGTCCTGGAATCAAGACCCAGCACTGCATAAAACTAGTTATGGGGAATGCTTGCCTGCAATCTCAGAATTCTGAATGTGGGAGCAGGAGGATCAGAAATTCAGTGTAATCCTTGACCAAATAGCAGGTCCATCCTAGGCTACATGAGACCCCATCTCAAACAAATAAGCAAATAACCGCGGATTAAAAGAATGTAAGATATTAACACTGTCATTCCTTTTAGGCATCACTGGGTTCGCCATGAAAGTGGGTCCATACTTTGGTAAGTGAGAGCAAAGGATAAGTTTAATGACTAATTGAAGCTGAAAGGTGACTGTGTTGGAACCAGCTTGGTGGTAGAGGCCCTAATTGCTTGGCCATGGCTTCTTTGTTGGGTTCTAGCTCTTTTAGTATCTAACCAAGGCCAGTTTTCCACTATTTAATCAATTATTGTCTCTGGCAATATGGAGGAATAGGAAAGTCACAGCATACAGCAACTAGCATCTGGCCTTTAGTTTCTCCTTCCATAATGCAGTGAATATTTCTTGAGTTTATCTAACAGGCAAGACTTTTCTTGAAATACAAAGATGTATTAATACATTGATTAGCTATTTTGAGAGCCTTTGATGTTCCAGACACTACACACACACACACATTATTCATAATCATCATGACCTAGATTTAGAGATATTCTCCTTATTATATTATCATTTCCAATTTTTGGAAGACATAGATGGAGTTCAGAGAACAGAATTTACAGTTCAGTGAAGGCTTATTGGATGTATTTATAATTTAAGACATCTTAGAATATGTTAAGTTACAGAATCAAAGAATCAGTGCCCTAGGAGGGACCAGAGTGATCAAAATGCAAACCTTTGGAATGAAGTGGCTTTTCCAAGGACAAAAGGAGGGAGCAGAACCCAAGAGCAATGGCATAATTAGGAATCAGAGGAATGAAAGGCCCTTGGGTACTGAAGTCTCATAACATGTGAAAATCTTGAGGGACAGTGGAAGGAAAAAAGACAAGGCCAGCAAAAGGGCCAGCAAAGTCCAGTAGAAAAGCAAGGTAGGGCAGTGGGAACTAGAAGAAGTGAGTGAGAATCAGGCTGAAAAGCAGCCCATGTTCTTAGTATAATGTGTCCCCACTCCCAGGGTCCTTTTACCATGCCCCTGTGTCATGCATTCTGAAAACCTCACTCCTGACTGCTAGTACTGTCAGCAAGAAACTGCTTTGCCTGTGTGCATAGTCAGCTGGAGCCATTTAGAACTAAAGGAATGGCACATGGAGGGGTAAATGGTGCCATTTAATTTAAGTATGTTGTCTCTCCAGATGGAGCCAATCAGGCAGTGTGACCTCCAGTCTCTACTGAGTGCCTCTACTGGGCTGAGCAGAAGCTCCTGCCTATGGAACTCACATTGTAGACAGTGGCTTCTAGACATAAGCAGCAATTTCATTTCAGTTATCACATCCTTTCTAGATTGCTTCTAGAGGCTTCCGTGTGTGACCCAGGATTTAAACTGCAGTAGAGTTTGAGTGAATGAGGTATACTTCTTTGCTTTCTCCTTTCTGGATACCCCCCTTTTCATCTGCTACTAGAACTCATCAAGCCAAACTCTGCCCCCTTGATCCTCAGGCAAAAATAATATAGGTCCCTTATTTGGAGTTTCAGTCCCTTGATATGGAGCCAGCTGGGATTTTCATACCTTTAGACTCAAAGCCAATGGCAAAGCCGTGGCCATCTTCCCCTCCTGAGTGTGACCCAGTTCATTTGCGAGTTCCTGGTGGCAGGTGTTTTAAAATATCTTTTAACATGCCCAGAAGTTATAGTTATTTTATATACAAAGAGCAGGCTGGTAGGTTTTCACAGCCACACTAGAAGTAGATACTCATTTTTACTTTTAGACAAATCTGTAATTTGAATGTTTCACCCATTCTAACAGCTGTTCTCCTAAAGGAAGGGAGTATTATTTTCTTTTCCAAAGACATTTAGTCCCTTGTGTCAACATCTCTGCTTTTAACCTCATCTTTCTTTCCTGGAAGCTGTAACAAGAGAACATTTTGAGTTTTCTTTTGTTTATTAGGACTATCTTTGGGCTGGAATGAAGCATTCATGACGGAAATCAGATCCAATTCTCTCCAGCAAATACTTAGAGAAGGCGGTAACTCAATAATCTGCTTTTGCTCCATCCAAAACTCGGTTTTCTCTACAAAGATCCATGAATTTTTAAAAATAAAATATAAAAAGCATTGTTATATAACAATGAAGACACCCAGTTAAACAGTCATTGCCAAGCTGAACAGAGCATACTCAGTCTTGTTCCTGATTCAGGGTCACTGCATGTGGCTTCTACTAGGTATCCACAAGGATCCAGAATCAAGGTCAGAATGGGATTTTCCTGAAGCTGAACTCCTCCAAACAATTCATTATGGGTTTGCTCAATAGATGGCTTCGAAATGCATCCTGATGAGACCAGTTACCGTCTCATCCAATTAAGAAAATTACGATGCTCTCAAGGGCTACACACTACTCAGTCGCCTTGTAGCATGTCTGAGAAGTGTGACATACTTGTATTATCATAAAATTGGAAGGGTGGTCTGAAGGTTGTTGAATAAAGGCAGAAAGGGAAGAATAGATTTGAGCACTTCAGTTAGCCTTGTTAAAGAGACAGCAATATCTTACCTATTATCAATTTAGCTCTATTTGTTTCACTTATGTCAGGTTTTATACATTAGAGTGAGGGTTGGTTCACAGGATTCCTATACTTTAGATGAAATATTCTCAATGACTATTTCATTTACTTTCTTTTGGCTTAATGCTTTTTAAACAGTTTCTCCTCTCTTAGTTTTTCTCTCCTGCCCCCTTCTATTACTTTGACTTTTCTGGTTTTGATGAAAACCCAGAATATATATTCCCTTAAAAAGTTACTCTCCATTGTCAATAACGTTTAATTGAGGTATGGAGTAGGAATATTGAGAACTAAACCCCAGACGTAGCATATACTTAAGCATATGTTGTATCACTTACTGATCTTTCATCATATATCTATATATCCCTCCTGCATACATATGCATATGTTTGCATGCATGAGTGTGTGTGTGAGAGAGAGTGTTTGTATGTGTGTGTGTGTGTGTGTGTGTGTGTGTGTGTGTGTGTGTGCGCACGTGCATTATTCTGAATGGGGATAGTGTCCCTGAGATGGAAAACACTAGTTGTGAATAGATTTTGCCCTTTTATAAATAAAGCACATCTACTCTTTTATAAATAAAATCCATATTTATACACAGTATATGTGGCCATTGCTAGCCTAGAAAATGGAAGAGCACCATAAGCCAAAGAATGTGAGCAGCTTCTAGAAGCTGGAGAAAACCAGAAAGAATGGTTTCCTATAAAGCAGTGGTTCTCAACCTTCCTAATGCTGCAACCCTTTAATACAGTTCCTCATGTTGTGGTGATGCCAACCATAAAATTATTTTCATTGATACTTTGTAACTATAATTTTGCTGCTGTTAAGAATTGTAATGTAAATATTTTTGGAGTAGAAGTTTGCCAAAGGGGCATGACCCACAGGTTGAGAACTATTGCTGTAAAGCCTTCAGAGAGGAGCCAGCCAGGGCAATAATTTAATTTTAGCCCCGTAAGATGCATTTCAGACTTATGGCCTCCAGAACCATGAAATAATACATTGAGATTCAGTTAATTTGTTTGCAGTATTATTGAAAAATGAATACAAAGCATATCTCTTTATATACACCCAGCTTTGTATGCATGTCCAAGTACAGCTGGCTTTCTGGTAAGGACCTCCATGGCATGTTCCTAAGAAGCATTTGTTGCATGGCACAAGCCCAACCTTGTGATTTCTGGTGACTAAAGCTCTTTGTATTCACAGCTAAAGAACTTACTTTCCATTAAGAACCATATTCAGACTTAAGTGGGCTAAAGTTAAATGGGATTTTTAAATAAAAATCAAAGATTTAGCTTAAAGTTGGGTGAGGATTTTTCCTCCTTTTAAAAAGTGAAACTAAAATAAGAAAATGAGGTTCAAAGCCAACTTCTAATTCATCATAGTGAAGTGGATTTTTAATTTTTTTTTTTTTTGCCTTGCTCTGAACATAACTCCCATTAATGTAGATACCTGAGAAATGCCTGTGTCTCTCTGTCCAGAAGAATTTTGGAATATACCACAGCATGTCCTCAGCTGCTAAAGGCCTGCAGGCTACATCTGTGAAACAAGCAATCTGTCAGTCTATTCCATCACCACAGGACCCACAGGCACTCTTCTGTGGGCATTCAAACAAGAAAACCAAATCCTTTGTCAGGCTTGCAGGAGGCTGACTGATAGTGATGGCAAGATAAAGTGAATGCTATTGCTCCCAAAGGCCTGCTGGATGGTACCCTGGGTGCTGCAACGGGGCTCTTTCTATACCCCCATGTCAACTCACTGCTACAGATGTCATTAAAACCACATAAATCATCTTTATCACATTGTTTACAAACCAAAAAAGAACCAGAGATCATTGAATCTGGAGAATTCAACTAGTTTTTAGTCACTACTCTGTCTGCAATAAGGAACTGTGTAGGCATGGGTATTGAATCTGAGGCAAGTTTAATGAGCTATGCCTGTCACTTGGGATGGCCAGAGGTCTTTGAGGCATAAGGAATGCCTGAATTATGTGATGGCTGTCACATTAAACCTCTGATTCCTGTTGTTATAAGTCCATGGACCTGTCTTAAGACACCTACGGAATCTGAGCCTCTTGAGGAAAACAAATCATGTCTTACTCATTATTCTTGTACCCTAGAGAATTAAAAAGCCTTGTATACAGATGACAGTAATGTTTATTAGTTATTGGGAACAGAGGGCACTTGAGTTTTCATTAACAGATATTTATTCATTCCAGTCTTATGTTAGGGGCTCTTATTATTTGTTTTCCAAAAATGTAACAGAATATCTACAACTAGGTAATTTATGAAGAACAGATGTTTATTTAGTTCCCAGTCCTGCAGCTTGGGAAATCCATATGATAAGGTCCCTCTTCCCATGTTATAGCATAGCAGAAAACTCTCACATGGTGAAAGGAAAGGAGAATTTGAGCCCAGGTCTCTCTTCTTATAAAGCTACTACTATTATCAAAAAGGCCTTACCTTTATGACTTCTAACCCTTATTAGCTTCCAAGGCTCCTATCTTCAAAAATCCACATAAGAATTTACTGATGCTTCCACAAATTAATTAGGGGAGAGGACATTCAGACTAAAGAATGTGACATCCTTAAAGAAATCACCAGAAGCAACTGTCTTTTCTAGAAAAGACTCCACTCTAGTATAAGAGAGTAGACCTCATGCAGAGATTTGTTCCATGACCAAAACATAGTAAGCACAAGGCAGATGCAGAAACAAATGGTGAAAGGCTTTTTACAATAGGGAGCTTCTTCTTCTAGAGGGTGGTCTGTAATCCTTTTCCAGATGAAGATGGTGAAGGAGATAGTCCACAATGGGGTGGGAGGCTATAGGGGCCCAAAGCTCAGAAGCTAGGCTAAAGGTGAGGTGGTGGGTTAGAGGAGGAAGAGTGAGCTATTTATATTCAGGGAAAGCCAGAAGAGCTGCTCAGAAGAGAATGAAGGGCATGGGCAAGTGACCATGAGGGATAAAGGATGGGGAAAAGGCATCTGAACGTACATGACCAGAGAGCTGGGGAACTTAGAGAAATATGCCAGGATAGGGGCTAGCTTTGAAGGTGGGTGGCAAGAAGCAGCAACAAAGAAAAGATTTTTAAAATATTTAATTATTAATTGACAATTTCATACATCAGTAGTGTATTTGCATCATATACTATGCCCCCTCAAACTTTTTCCCACTCCCCCCAACTTCATAACTTCATCTTTAATTATTATTTTTATACCACACATGCACACACACACACACACACACACACACACACACACACACACACAAATACAACATGCTAGCTGTGTTCTTTCAGTGTTGCTTGCATGTGTTTGTTAGTGAGTGAGTGTGTATGAGAGAGAGAGGGGGAAGAGAGAGGAGAGAGAGAGAGAGAGAGAGAGAGAGAGAGAGAGAGAGAGAGAGAGAGAATTTAAGGATTACCACTTGGGACTGGATAACCTATTAAGGTTTTAGGGTGCTCCTAACTGAAGAATACTGATTCTCCCACTCCCAGCAGCCATTAACTACATGTAGCTCTTCAGCTAAGGGTGGAACCTTACAAAATTTCTCCCATTAACCCTGGCATGACATGTCAATTGGTAGTATCATTGTTTAGGTCTTTTTCAGGTGACCATGTTGTTGCAATTCATGGGTACAGCACCCTGTCATATATAGATGACACTATCTTGTAAAGAACATCCTGGTCTTCCAGCTCTTCTTCTTTCTATTCCCCTTCTATAATGTTCTCTGAGCTTTAAGTTTTGGGGCTGTGGTATAGATATTATCAATTGGTAAATGGTTTTTAACCTAATACAAGGATTGTGTGTCTTTATCCATTGACTTGGATACAATCTTACAGTCTTTCACAGTTGGCTAATTTTTTAAAAAAAATGGCACAAAGGAAATGGAGGAAAATGGTCAGCCATTCTTTGCATTTGCATAAACAAAAAAGTTTTCTAAGGTAAGGGGGGGGTGTTATTCTTCTGATAGAAAGGACTCAGACGCCAGGGCATTATTTCCCTCATCACCTGGGGTCTTTGGCATTCAGTCTCTATTGATACCACACATCTAGAAAATGTCATTGTACACTTATGACAGAGCCAGATTACAGAGAACAAGTAACATCTGAGGATTATGGGGACAATAGCTTTGATAGCGGACCCTAGTGTAAGTCCTGTGGAACCCCAGAAGTTCTTTGATTACAGTCTGAGAAGCACACATCTATTATGTATCTAAGTACTCTATAGACCCCAGTTAAGCAAAACCTTGTAGATTATAGCAGCTACACACATGGGCTGAATTAAGAAACAGCTTTCGCCGGGTGGTGGTGGCGCACGCCTTTAATCCCAGCATTCAGAAGGCAGAGGCAGGCAGATCTCTGTGAGTTCAAGGCCAGCCTGGTCTCCAAAGCAAGTTCCACGAAAGGCACAAAGCTACACAGAGAAACCCTGTCTTGAAAAAACCAAAAAGAAAAAAAAAAAGAAACAGCTGTCTTACAAAGAGCAATTTGACTTGCCTCAGGATGGGTTTTACTTGCACTAAAGGAATTTAGTCTTTGGAATGGTAAAAAGCAAGGACAGGCAGGCTGCTGAAGGCTGGTCAATCCCCTTTATCCTAGCCTTCTGTGTACCTATGAGTAAACTACATTTTTATCCATGCCACCACCATTTTTTGGGAGAGTTTTCAAAGTAGAAGAGATTTGCTTTTTTTTTTTTTTAAAGTTATTAACAAGTGAACTAAGAATAAAATTCAAATTCTCCTTTTAGGTCTTTTTAAACAAGTTGAACAGGCCGAACTATTATGCTGTGAGATACAAAGCCACAACATTTGATCAGCGTCCCCTATGAACACCCCCTAGGTTGGCTTCTCCATCACATTAAGACCAATTTCAAATGTTTTATTATGTTCAGCCTCAAATCAGATACCCATGGGAGGGAGAAAAAAATTTAAATCCCTTGTAGTATTGCACATAGAATACAGTTTATAAGCAACTCACTGGAAGTTCCAAAGCAGTGCTTTCAGTGTGACAATCATGTCTTCCAGGGCACATGTGGCACTACCTGGTGGCAATTCTCATTGCTATAACTAAGCATGGAGGTGCTATTGGCATATAGGGTATAGAAGCATCCTATAATGCACAGGACAGCCTCATATAATGATTAATAATAATAATAATAATAATAATAATAATAATAATACATCTGGCATCAAATGTCAAGAAGGACAAGAGAAGCTATGTTGTAACAAATGAGTTTATCTTGGGCTAGGGAGATGGCTCTCTCAGTAAATTTCTTGCTGTGTAAACATAAGGATCTAAATTTTAAAAAAAGAGCATGTGTGGCCACACATAATGCCAGTATTAAGGAAGTGAAGAGATCCCTGAGACTTGCTGGCCACCAAATCAGGCAGTGAGTGACACTATCTAAAAAAAAAAGTGGACAGCGCTTGAGGAATGACATTTGATGTTGTCCTCTGACTCCCATATGCACATCTCTCCCTCCCAACACCCCCAACACGCAGATAGAGAGAGAGACAGAGAATACTTTTTAAATGACTTTATCTCAATTTTAAAATAACTTTATCTTAGAACTCTAGTATTCCTTTTTCTAAAAGTACTATTTATTGTGCTTTCTTGAATTTGTACTTAATCACTTCTTCACTCATGCATTTTAAGGAATTTTTGCATGACAATATAATTACCTTAAGAAAGTTATTCACTAAAAGTTCTGTATTAAAATAGATAAATAAATAGATAAAAGAATGACCGAGTAAATTACAAGCCCAAGAAACTGTATTTTTTTCTTGAAAACAGGAATTGAGTTTTAGTGGTTTTTAAAAGAAAATTTAAGTCAAAGAAGATTTCTTTTGCTTCTGAAATTCTCAGAGGGTGGGATCTATCATCATCACCATATAAAAGTGGCAATTGAAGAACACAGTCTCTTTTTAGCTTCCAGTGCTGGGGACAGAACTTAGAGCCTCCTGCATGGTAGGTGAGTGGTTTACCACTCCACCTCCAGCCCAGGGACTCTCATTGGGAAGTCATTTCAGGGCTATTTCCAGTCATCAATTTGGAGCAATTATTTTGGTACATCATTTTTCAAGACAAATCACTTCAGAATCTTATATGTTAGAAAACCCACGACTCTTACTATTTTTGTCTTGTTAGTTTCTTTAGTTTGGAAATATACTCCTTTCGTTGGAAAGAAATAGAAAGCATTATTATTTTATGGCAATATTCCATGCTGACCAAAGAGAATGAGTCACTTGGGCAGATCTAGGTTGTGATGATTCTGGAATGAAGAGGTCATAGCTTGGAGGTAGGGGATTTTCAATCAAGTGAATACCAGTAATTAGGAAAGCCCCTTCTCAAACCTTCCAAATTAAAAAAAATAAAAGTCATATCATAGAAGTACAGACATACTTGCTCAGAGTGGGATGAATCAAATCAAGAATATTTTACTAGAAGGGGAAAAGAGAAGAGGCCAGTCCTCTGTTTGAATCTTCCAGAAGAGTCAGAATATGTCCTGTTCATTGCCAATTACAGAATGGAATTAAAATTTATCATCTACTATTATGGGGCAGAATTACTGTTCTGAGCTGTAATCTCCAATTACTGTGGCAGGGTTAGTTAAGATAGAAAGCCTGAAGTGGCTGGCAGGAGCAAGGGGAACTGGGCAAGACAAGAAGAGAGAAATTTCACTCTTTGTTTAGCTCTCATGAAACCACACATGTCACAGGCTATGTAAACACACAGTTGTGGAAAAAATTACTCACAACCCAACTCCATTTGGTGTGCCAATATTTAAAACCCCTCTTTACAAAAACTGCTCCCATAGCAATATCTATTTGAAAAGACTACAGCACATTTCACACATGAGTTATTGTTTTCTTGTGATCATTAGCTTTCATTGAATTATATCCTAAGCATGGTTGGCTGGAGAATGAATTCTCCGTTGTGGGAGAAAAGAGGTCAGCAGTTCAATAAGATAATATCAGGATTAATGTTTAGATTGAGAACCTTGACCCTGAAGTTTGGGTATATATAAAGATAGTTTATAGATACCTAAAAATAACATTTATTTGTATTTATAATGATTACAGTATTGTTGTGTTTTATACTGAGGTGTTAGGGAAAAATATGCTGAAAGGTAGCTACATTCTCAGGGAGTTGCTGCTGTTTGGTGCAGGCAATTAGAAACCAACTGAGTGCTGCATGAATGTACCAGTGGGCAGAGGAAAGGAGAGTGAAGTTACTTAGAGATGCTCTAGACTACAGTTTCTTGGCCAAGTGCTTTCACCCAAAGGTGATAGTTGAGATAAGAATGTAATAGTTTTAGGCTCCCCAAAAACTTCTTAGTCAATCTTAATCTGTTATCTGAGAAAGTATAAACAAAGAGTATATAGACAATTACTGAAAGACATCTACATTTGCATATTGTATGGTGTATTTCACATTTCAATTTTTTGTTGATGTTTGAAAAAGGGTCTCATGCAGCCCCTTCTGGCTGCTAATTCATTATGTGACTGACATTGTCTTTGAACTCCTAATTCTCCTGCCTCTCCTTCCCAGCTGCCAGGATTACAGGCTTATATCACCACACTCCATTTATGTGTTGCTGGAGATAGAACCCAAGGTGTCATACATGCTACAAACTAAGCTCCATCCCTAGCCCCACATGTGAAGTCTTTTGTAAGAGGTGTCTTCTGATTTGTACATAAGGAAGCTAGAAGAGAAAACAGAACCACTGAACTCCAGGAGAGTTAGTAGATTTAGATCAAGAAATGGAATGGAAAAGATTATTTTATGTCTCTTTGATCTGTCTCTGTCTTTCTCCCCTTGCCCCTCTCATGTGTGTGAGCATGCTTGTGTGTGTGTGTGTGTGTGTGTGTGTGTGTGTGTGTGTGTGTGTAAGCAAGCCAGATGGCAATCTCATGTATCTTAGTGAGGCCTGAAACTCGCCAAGTAGGTAAGCCTAGTTGGCCAGCAATCCCCGGGGATCTGCCTGTCTTTGCCTCCCCAGCTCTGGGATTATAATCATATACCTCCACATTTGACATTTTTTTCACATGGGTTCTGGTTTGAACTCAGGTCCTCAAGCATTTTGCTGGTCAAACTATCTTTTGTGCTCGGGATTCTTAGGCTGTTTGAGAACACTTAGCCATTTGGAGGTATAATATTAAGGTTGACTAGAATGACAATCATTCAGAGAAAAGCAAAAGGGTTTTGAATAAACCAAACATGGGTTGCAATTCCATAGACTGACAGTGGGAAGTTCCTTCATCCTCTCTTGGCAAGGATGTAAACTAATGGGCATATAATAAGACTAGCCCTAACACAAATTGGGTACTCAATAACTACCTGGTTTTAGGTAAGATTGATGATATACAAAATTTGACTAGTTCTACGTGTTTCATCTTCTGAAATATTCTCCCCTATCAAGCTATTAAAGAGTATTTTCATTTCCTTTTTTTATCAAATCCATTCAGACACACAATCATTGGAAATGTACACCCTTAAGGGAAAAGAACAAGGATACTTTAGTCAAACAGATTTCCACTGAGTTCTAATATGTGACCTGTTGTGGAGTTGGGCAAAGTTTTTGACTTTATGTTTACATAACTGATATGCTTATGAGGTTTAAATGTATCATTGGGGCATAAAATTCCAAGAAGGTACTTGGTACACAGTCAACATTCAGGAAGGGACATTTGTATCTCCTAGTCACAGGGAGATTATCATAGGATATTCTCACACTAACTGTCATCTGCTCATCTTCCCACAAAAGACAATTCACTGGGCTTGTCAGGGAATACCAGGCTGGAGATCAGGGGTGGCAAGTTTGTCCTCTATTGTTTGATCACAGAGCAGTCTGCAGGGCAGTGACTGTCCTGCCTGGTCACACTGCCCTCCAAATCAGGGAATAATGGTATTCTCTGGCAAAACTCTGATAAATACTTCTGTCAATCAAAAACAGGTCAAGAGAAAAACATTTTCAGTGGAAACTGCATTGTTCAGAGCACACTGAATTTCTGATTCTCAGGCTATGGGACCTATTTTGCAAGTTGTGGAAAATTAAGAGCCAAGCAAAATAATTCTTGTCCATAGTTGTGTAAATTCTACCTTGTCCTGTGAGATTCAACAGACTCCCCCTTTCCATGCTGGAGGAAGCTAATTTTGTCTCCATTTGCATATTCTTATCAATATTGTCATCTGTTTTTCAGAGTCTCCTTCACACTGGTCATACTGTCATAGCAGTTAATTCATTAATGGGCTAAGCAAATTCTTCAATATAAATTCATTTTATAGCTACAAGAAAGTCATGGTTTCCCTTGGTTCTGGAATGTGTTTTAGACAAGTGTTTATTAAATATTGTGATGGCTAATGCTAATTGTCAGCATTATGAGATATAGGTTATCAGTGAAAAGTACAGAATGACTTGATTGCTTCCAACGTGATGACTCTGGGTTATCAGTGAAAAGTATAGACTGAGTTAATGGTCTTCAAGCTGGGCCTTGGACATGCCTGTGGAAGATACTTTTGGTTATGTTAACTGGCATGGTAAGACCCATCTTTATTGTGGGCAGGAACATTCCATGGGTAGAAGATGCTGAATTCAAAAAATGAGAAAGTGACCTGAGCCCTAGCCCTTTCTATTCCTGACTGGATATAGTGAAGAGATGGTTCAAGATCTTGCTCCCTTGAATTTGCTGCCATGATGGGCTGCACCCTTGAACCATGAGCCAAGATGAACTATTTCTCTCTTAAGCTGTTTTGTTGGGGATATCTTATCACAGACACAGGAAAAGAAACTAAGAAGATACCTACTATGGGTCTAATGCAATACCAGGTAGTGCTATTGATTCATATAGAGTTCATGCGGTGCATGCATTTTATCTTTAAAGTTAATTATAAAATTTCTGTGGCTTAAGAGTATTTATTAATACTCAATTCTGTTCATTTACATATAACATGGGTTTAAACAATATAGCAATGTGACTAGACTAAGAGAAACAAAAATCTACATAAAATACATTTTATTCTATAAACAGGGACTCAAAAAGTTAGAAGAAACAAACAGAAAATTAGAAATGTTTTGAAAACTGTCTTTTCAAGTTTTAAACTACACTGCTTGCAGAGTTTTGGAAGAAAGTTAAAAACTTGCTTGGCCATTGATAAACAGAACTATTCTCATTTCATAATTAATAACCAGAATAATATAGGGAAGAAAGGACACCATCTTATTGTCTAATTATCAAAATAAAAAGTTTTATTTCTGGGTTTATTGGCTTGCAGTGTAAAGGCATTTTAATACTAATTACTACCTTGTATTAATGTGGCTAGTTTTCATGACTAAATATTGCCCCTTGCAGACAGTCCATATGGAAGAGCCTGACTCACAGACTAGGAATAAAATGAATTCTTCTCTTTTCACTGATAACCTATAATCACAGCCAAGATTTCTAAATTTGTGGAAGTAAAGCGTGCTTTCAGAGAAAACTTTAACTTTCAAATAGTTATGGAAGACTATAAAATGAAAATTATGACTACGTCAGTCCTGCAACCCCAGGTCCATCATTCTACACATGGGAATACCATTCCCACTGTATCTTTATATGAAAATTTATATGAAATATATATTAGAGGTAATATTCATATTTAGCTATCAGATAAAGATCACTTGATATCACAATGCAATTCTATAAAACATTAAAAAATAATAAGAGCTATCATTGTAGCCCCATATCATGGTGTTTTCTAGCAGGGGCTAGACCCTGGTTTTATCTTCAGCACCCAGAAGCTGAAATCCAGAAACCATCTCAAGATTTAATTAAATAAAGGAAGACATTTTTCCCTTTTTTCAGCCATATATGTTACAGATATTTTCTCAGTTGGTCTTTTAAATTCATTACAGTATTTGCATCTTAATCTATTTAAGATGTGAAACAATTACCATTCCTTAAAATAGGTATTTCCAACTTATAGGCTATCAAGCTAGACAAGTCTCTTAGATGTGTGCAATTAAAAAATTGAAGTATGTAACAAGGAGTCAAATGACTTCAAAAGGCAAGGCATTATTGATAGCATGAAATACCTTACTGTTTTTGTCATTCTGCTTGCTATACACTAACATGGTTCTCTGAAGCTTTGCCCACCACTAATATTTTTTTTGCCAAATAAAATGATAAGTGTGTATAGACTGAAGTATAATTTACTAAAGACACTAAGTACAAAATCTAGTTTTCCAGAAATGTTGGTAATCATTTGAATACACACAATTTAGTTTTTTGAAAAACAGTTTATGTATATAGCTGTTCTTAAAAACTTAGACTCTTCATGTTTAAAGCCTTGGCTGGTTGAAAATGAACATAGGGAAAAACCCAAGGTCTTCTGTGTAGTCTACAAAGGCTCTTCAAAACTGTTAATTCACTATCAGCCTATAAAACGATGTAATAGGATTATAGGCTACTGATCCAAGTACATGGAATGCCTGAAAACTGTCACTGGCTATTTATGATGTTTCTTCTTTCCTCAAATTCTTGGCTTATTTACAAAGAGTGTCCACTATACACTCTACCTTTTCCACTGTAGATTGTTGTGCTGGCTTAAGAATGACCACATTGTGATGCAATTATTTTCTTGTGTATTGTCAACCTCCATGAGACAGTAACCTCTTCCCTGAAGGATCTACAAGTTTACTCTTTTAACTGTACCTCATAAAGTGATTGAGGAAATTCATAACGATGTAGTGTAGCTTTACATGGAAATATAGCTCCTTCTCGCTGAAGGTTATGAAAGAAATTGACAATGGACAGATTAAAAGGGAAAAGAATATGTGAACTGAATAGGAGCGTAAACCCACAGGGTCTTCACACTTGCAGTATGACACTCAAAGAAGGTCAAGATGGCTGAACTGTAATAGAACTAAAGTTTAGTTCTATGGGGGTATGAGTTTGGGGGGAGAAAAGAGGTACCATAAGCTATAGAATGTGAGGGAAGAGATAGTCAGCAAGGTTCATATTGTGATGTAGATAGAGTCTCTCAAGCATCAGCCATCCTTGGTCATATCTTTCTGTGTCAGGTGTCAGATGCCAACCTCTCATTGTAAAAAGGTCCCCAAGGCAAAAGGGAGGACACCAGGTAGAAGAGCCTCCTGACAAAGCTGAATTTGTACTTCAGAATGGAGATTTCCTATATAGAAATAAATTTCATTACAATAAGGCAGCCTTTCAGAATGGATCTTTATCTGCAGAGCTCTGCAGTTTCTCCAAATATCCATCTTGAAATATGCCAAAGAAATAGATGAACAGACAGGGAGTTAGGATTGTTCACTTTTTACTTTTGCTGCATGAACAGTTCTGTGCCACAGAAACATCACAAAGTGTCAGGGATATTTCTCTTGAATCTTGTCTGTATATGTGTGTATATGCACATGTAGATATGCATGCACGTGTGCATATGGGGGGGCAGAGAATAACCTTGAGCATCATTCCTCAGGTGCCATCTACCTTTGTGTTTTTGAGACACTGTCTCCCAGTAGTCTGGAGCTCTCTGTAGAGGGTAGGTTGCTTGACCAGCAAGCCCCAGGAATTTTTATCTCCCCAGTACTGGGATTTCAAGTGCAGACTATAATGCCTAGTATTTCCACATAGGTTCTGGGGTTTGAATTTTTGTCCACATGCTTTCATGTCAAGCATTTTAGACTGATCCATCTCCCTAGCACCCTATTTCACATTGCATTATACTCTTATCTTGAATTTGAATTGCCAGGACAACCGGCAGCTAGAGGCTCTTGGAGCCAAAGTGTCATGCCAATCATTTGTCCTCAGAGTCCAAGGTAGCAGACATTCCCACTTTCTTTGGAAAGCACAGACAGGAGGTTTGCAGCTGTCACTTCTTTTAACAACTCAGATGGTGGAAATTACCAACAGTTCAGAGTGTAGCTGTGCATGACAAAAACTAGCCAAGGTAGGAGGATATGGTGGAAAAATGAAACTGTATTTGCTCTTCAAACAAGGAAAGGAAGAATGTATGTCATAGGTCACATACCTCTGTGGGGAGATCCTATTGAAATGACAGACAGCAGCACTTATTTCTATTTTCTACCCCCAAACCATCGGGTTACAGGCAAGATTCATGTAAAACATCCTTTGATTGTGTGGGACACACTATTTTATGCAGCTTTCTAACTGGTGTCCAAATATTCCTCAAACAAAGGTCTTCTCCAGAGAGTCATAGTTCCTCAGTCCAGACAACACTAGGAAGGTGAAATAATGGCTTGTAATAAATGCTTTCCTAGGTCTTTTGATTGCCTTCAATTTTTAAGCATTTGAGACAATTTATTTTCACTCTCTTTTAAAATTTTCTTTAGATGGGAAAGGTGGTTCTTCTGCCCCTATTTCATTTTTATAAAACAAACAGTACAGGAATCTATATATTTTAGCTAGTTATGGTGGAATACACTGGTTATCTCAAAACTTGGGAGATAAAGGTAGGAAGATCAAAAATTCAAAACAGAATCGATCACAGAACAAATCTGAGTCCACCCAGGGCTACATAAAACTCCATCTCAAAAACAAAACCCAAGAAACCATATGGTACTTTTATGCTATGGTAATTGTGCTGCTAGAGATATGATGAATTAAAGTTCCTGGCATGCCCCAGCTTTTGACATTGTGACACTATGTTATCCACAGTGTTCATGTTCAAGAACTAAGCAATCTAGTAACCAAAACAATTCCAAAACAATTAAATAAAGTTTTAAATAAATTTATAATTTCATGTTAGTCTACATTCACCACCATCCTTTTATAATAAAAAAATGTAGGCATGCTAATGTTGAAGATTCAAGAGGTTAGATTAGAAACTATACATGTGCATGGGCACATTCACAAACACACACTACCACCACCACCGTCACTACCACCAACAACCCAAAGTACATGTTGCCAGTAATTTAAAAATTGTGTGGAAGATCTGAGTGTAGTGGGTAGCCATTCCAGCCTTGGCCTGGAAGTTCCAATCCCCACTGAGGCTTCAGTAATGGTCATGCCTATAAGGCAGGGCTGAGAGAGGATGCTGAAGACCCAGGATCCAAAGGAGAGGCTTCTCTTGGTTCCAGGACCCTGGACGCTGGAGGTAGACCAAGCAGAGTTCTCTAGAGAACATCACCGGACTGCGCCATACCTTTCCCAGACCCTGCAACCTATCCCTTCATTTATAAGCTACCCCACAAAGTAAACCTCCTTTTTAACTACATGCAGTGACCTTAATAATTTCACCAATATCTGAGTTTTCCATATGTTTGCTGAGGGACTTGAGTGGTCTAAGACAAAGAAGACTTCAACTTGAGCAATATCATGGAGATGATAAAGCCTGTCATCATCTTCACTTTTCTGCTTCTGTTTTATTAAATTTCCTCCAGTTCATGAGGATCCATTTTCTTCATAGTTCCCATTAGTCAACAGTAGTTTGATTGTGTGGCAGATGTGGACATTTTGTGGAAGACATTGGGCCATGGTCTAGGTGCCACAGTCTTCTGTGCCTCTCTTGGAAATGTTAAGGAATTGTAGCTTTTTGATAGCCTCTACATTCCAAACCATTTCTTAGAGACTACTCACTCAGCCCCCACTTTATACAATATATCATTGCCTCTAATTACTTGACACATTGCTCTAATATGACAAAGAAAATCTTATTTCAGAATTAAGAGGTTAAAGCTTCAACTCACCAATTTAATAAACTTATTTTGCATAAATCTGAGAGTGACAGAAAAATTGCAACAATAGCATGGATACTTTCTATTTTATTCTCTCCTGCACTTCCTCCATATAAATCCCAGTTGTGTTTTTTTTTTTTTTTTTTTTTTTTGAGACAAGGTCTTTTTGTGTATCTAGGTTGGCCTTAAACTATAGATCCTCCAGCCTCTATCTCCATAGTGCACCACCACACCACAGCAGTTCCTTCAATTTTTGACATCTTACATTGCTATGGTACCTTTGTTTCAACAAAGAAGTGAACACTGGTACATTTATAGTACCTAAACTCCATTTCACCAGGTTTTCTATTAATGTCGTTTTGCTATTCTGGGTTATAATGCCGATGTCACTTTGCATTTAGTTGTTAGGTCTTTTTAGTTTCCTTTGGTCTATGTTAATGCCTTAATTTTTCCTTATTTTTTATGAACTTGATAGTTTTGTAATGGACTCATAAAATATTTGATAGGTTGTTTCCCAAATTGGTATGGTCCGACAATTTTTTTTTTTTACCAGATTGGAATAGTTACGGAATTTGTGAAGTATCACAGAAGTGATCTTCTCCCATATGTCAGAAGTATGTGTCATTGCCATCACTGGTGGTGCTAACATCCATCACCTGGCCAAAAGAACCCTGACCAACCTTCTCCAGTGTAAGATATTTTGTTATGGAGATCAGAAAGTGCATGTTGTGGTCAACACAGGAAGGAAGAGACTAAACTCTACATCCTAGAGGACAAAAGCATCTACACAAATTGGAGAAAGATGATCTTCCATTAATTTCTTTTTAAGAACATTTATTTATTCATTCATTTATTCATTTAGATATGTGCTGTGAATGTGTATGTGCCTACATGTATGTTTATGCACCATGTCCATGCAAAAGCCAACAGTAGTCAGAAGAAAGCACAGGTCTTCTTGGAACTAGAGTTGCAGATGGCTGTGAGCTGCTATGTAGGCATTTAATCCATGTCCTCTGCAAAAGCAGTAAGCATTCTTAACCACTCATTCATCTTTGCCACTCATCTCATGAATTTGTTAAGTTGCTTATTTATATCAGCATAGACTTGTGATTTTTCATTTTTACAATTGGGTAAGAAACCATGACTATGCTAATGTTTTACTACTCAAGCATGCCTGGTTCGCTATTGGGAACTCTTTCAGGTTGACTTATATGTCCCACTGACACATTGTCTTCCATGTTTTCCTTCCTTCCTTCATTTCCTCCCTAGCTTTGAAACAGAGTACCTATATTATCCAGGCTAGCCTTGAAATAACTCTGTGACTGAGGATAGCCTTGAACATGCAGTCTTCCTGTGTCCATCTTATGTGTGTTGGGATTATAGGCATGTGCCACCATGTCTGGCTGTTTCCTTGGTTTCTACTACTACAAGGTGCTTGTAGTTATTTTGTTATTTTCCCTCTCACAACTGTACAATCATCCACTTCTCCAAAGCTTACTATTTACTTTTATTACAGAATGGCATAAACCAGTAGTTGTCAACTTGTGGGTCATGACCTCTACAGGGATCACATATCAAATATCCTGCATATCAGATATTTACACTATGATTCACAAAGTAGCAAAATTATAGTTATGAAGTAGCAATGAAATAATTTTATGGTTGATGGCCACAACAGCATGAGGAACTGTATTAAAAGTTTGCAGCATTAGGAAGGTTGAGAACTTCTGGAACCCTTCAGTGTAATAGGAACCTTAATAGGAAACATGTGCCTTTAACTAAAAGTTGATCACACTTAGTGATTCCAATTACAATGATTTATTGGTATAAGACTCCCTTAGTGTTCTTAATAAGTGCCTATTATTAGAACTAAATATGTTACACTTTTGGAGTGTCAATCTTCCCAATGAAGCAATCTTCAAGAAATAGCACATGGTTGAAGAATTCCTTTTCCAGATGGAATAAACTCTATTAGCTTATGTTTCATCATTTGTAATTATTATAACATAAAATAGGAATTTGAGCCAGAGTCTGAAAACTATCACCGAAGTAATATATAAAAATTTAAAGCAGCACATCAATCTCCGATCTTGAAATTAAATCTCATGGAGAGGTTATGAGCTAAATGTCAGTATCCACCAAAATTCCAAGACTGAAGCTGAATTCCCATTGGGGTGGCATTTAGAGGTAGAACCCTTGAGCGGCTAATTACATTATAACAATGGGATTAGTCTTGCTTAGGAATAGGCACTGGAGCTGGGTTTAATAGCTCATTTTCTATAATCCCAACACTCAGGAGGAGGAAGGAGAGTTTGAGATAAGCCTGGGCTACACAGTGAGACCTTGTCTCAACAACAACCACAAACTGACAAATCAACCAAATAAAAAGAAATGTGGGAGAGTTCCTTGAATTGTGAGTTCCATTCCATGAGAAGACCAATGAGAAAATGGCCATCTACAAACACAGAGGCAGGTCCTCAATATCCCCCATTCCTGCTAATACCCTAATCTAGGACTTTTCAGTCTCCACAACTGGGAAAAGGAAATATTTGTCTTCTTTTTTTTGCTGCAGTGCCAGGGGTTGAACCCAGGGTCTTGATCATAAAATGATACACGACTGAACCACACTCCAGCCCTTGATGTTTGTTGCTTAAACTTCAGTCTCTTACATTTGTTATAGAAGCCAGAACACATATCAAGTATCATCTGGCAGACATGCTGTTATTATCAATGCAGTTCTTGGCCATGCTGAACATAACTTTAAATAATGTACTTTATAACCATGGTTCTCAGCCCAGTTGTTAGGATACCCTGGGCTTAAAAATACTGAGAAAGTATTTCCCAAAGCCCTAAATGAATACGTATTGTTTTATAATGGCATGGCCATGTCAAGAATCAATGCCTCAGCCCCCATGGAAGTGTCAAAGCCTCTTTCCTAGGTGATTGTGTATATGGAAAATGTCCACTATAGCTTTCTCCCACCAGATGTGTATGGCCTGAAGATCATTCTGCAATAGAGACCGCTCCTGGTGAGGTTAGCTAAATCTGCCTCCTTGTTCATATAAATAACCCCAACTCCTTATTCAGCTGTATACCATAAGCCCTGCCTCCTTATTTTTCTGTATGCAATAACCACTTCTCCTTGTTCAGCTGTATGGTCCTCCCTGTTGAACTGTATATAGTAAACACAATGTTTTCAGACTCCTATGGCTTCTTAATCTGAGAACACATACTACCCAATACCAGCTTTTCTGTCTATGTGTCTGTCATTTCTTTATTGTGTCTTTTCTTCACTCCCTTTTTGCCCCTATTCAGGATTCTAGGACCCAAACTGTGCAAGGATGTAGTACCCACCAATCAGCACTGAGGAGAAACCCAAGTTCCCTGGTTTTTTAGTGAGCAGCTAATGTAGTGTCAAAAGTTATGTCCCATTAATAATTTGAAGTTTCTGCATGGTCAGGGCTTTTTCATGAAACAACTCTAGTACCAGGATTAAAAAAATGACTGAATCACACCCCTTGTGGGATAACTCAGCCCCAACAGGCCTGAGAGCCAGCCAGCCCAAACCAGTAATGAGAGCCTGAGCACAAGATACTTCCTGAGAGCCAACCTGTGTCTGCCTAAGGGCCTTAGCAACAGCAGCTGAGACAGGATCTGAAATAACCTGGGCCAATGAGAGGCAGCCATGTCACCCCAGCAGATGCATATTCATCAGACCTACCCCCAGGGTGGGGTAGAGGGTATATAAGGCTTGCCTCTTCCTGAATAAACTGAGCTCAACATCCTCCCAGAGTCTGAGTCTTTGACTCTGTGCCTACTCACCCCCTTGCCCAAAGGGAACCTCAGAGGACCCTGCCACAATCTCTGTACAACATCAAGACTTATTCCTCTTTTCCCAGAGAAGATTTCTTGTGATTCAGTGCAGTAGTCATGCTAGTCTTGTCCAGAGGAGAGAATGGGATCCTGGGAGGACAGATGTGCCAGTTATCCCTATGAAACTCCAGGACTCTTCATCTGTGGTTCTAAGCCTTTCTATATGAGTTTGTTGTCTGCTAGCACAAAAGGAACTGAGGCACTGGGAAAAGCTCTGTGATAAACACTCTGTTGCTTCCTCAGAAGTAGAGGTGTGTGTGTGTGTGTGTGTGTGTGTGTGTGTGTGTGTGTGTGTATGTATGTGTGTGTGTGTGTGTGTGTGTGTGTGTACACGCACATACATGAGCATTCACATGTAATTGTGTGTGGTAATATCACAGAAACTTTACAGACTGGTTCAATAGCAGAATGAGAGCCAACCTCCAAGGAAGCCCATATGTGCCTCCTCAAGTCTCTACTGTTTCAGTCATATGTGCTTTTTCAGTCAGGTATTTCTTGATTGATCTGCATGTATACTTTAATTGCTGTTAAAATCTTATGAAAATCACTCCCATTTAGAAACACTCCAAGTTTCTACTCAGAAAAATTGCCTTCGACTTCCGTGGATGAACATAAGCAAAAGACTAGGACTTATTTCTGTCCAGACAAGCCTCAGAATAGATTGTGGGCAACTTTAGCTTTGAATGGTCCTGCACTCAGATTCTTGGTATATGAGGGCACTTCACAGAGCATGTGTTTATGTGGGTTTTCAAGTCAATTTCTGTGTGACATTCTGTTTCCTTTTTCCACTTACACCATTTCAGGAGAATGAAAGAACTAATCATAACACTGTAGTTTTTTGCACATTTTCTCCTCCCAAGGAGCTAAAATCATTTCACACGGAGTTCCTCAGAGATCATCAGTCTCTTGAGGTAGGTAGGCCAGGTAGAGTGCTAATGTCCTCATAATTGTTTGGATGAAGAAAATAAAGCCACCAATGAGATGCTTGCTAAGCTCAGCACAGTGGCAATATGGTGGCAATATGAGCACATTTATAGGATAGCACAGTGCAAAATATCCAGGTGGTCCTACTCCTCATTGTAAGACAGTAAGAGCGAAGAGGCAATATATAATGCTTGAATTATAGAAAGAACATGCCTTCATTTCAAACCTCTCTGAAAAAACCCAACTATCTCCTTTCTCACACACAGGTTCACTAACTAGGACCCAGTTTTGAATCCTAAAATCATGCATATCACATCCTAATTATAAAATGGAGATGCAAGCCCTTGGGTACTATTAATATTATTAGTATTCACTTACTTGAGACACTGAAGTTGTCATAGGTAAGATTTCATAAATAAATGTGAGAAAGGGATTCATAGTTCTGGGTTGGTGGAAGTCTGTCAGAGAAGCAACAATCCCTAGTTCTGTGTGAACTTGCGCTTACCCACCCATTGACTTGGTGGCTGCCTGACATTGCATTGTCTGGGGACTATTAGAGAATTTTTCTGTTTCTTTATCCTAATCAAATAAAATGTAGAGTGTCAGGGATGGAACCAGGCCTTTACACATGCTAGGAAAGTGTTCTACCCTAGAGCTACATCCTCAACTCTTCTGAACCTAGAACCAACCTTTCTCACCCTAGATCCAAACTGGTTTTAGTGGGTAGTATATGACCCTGAAAATTTTGATGATGAGGTCATAACTGTCCCTACTGGAGGAGGGTGGAAGTAATATTTGTTTGAGACATGACCTCCTATATCTTAAGATGCTGGCCTTGAACTCATTATAAAGCCCATAACTTTGAGCTTCTGGTCTTCTTGATTCCACATCCTAAGTACTGGGATTACAGATATGCATCACTATTCCAAGTTTAGACAGTGCTGGGGACTGGACCCAGGACTTCATGCATGCTAGGCCATAATGTACCATGTATAAACTGAGCTTCATCCTTAGCTCCACTAAGGTATTATTTTCTTAATAGGCTTCACTCTACACTTTCAATTTTAATGCCAGCAATATACCATTTATCTGATGATATATGATGTTTTAACTTGTTCTTTGCATATAAAAAGAGAATTATTTTGTCCATAGGAGGGAAATTTTGTTCCTATGGGGGCGTTATTACCTACCACTGAGAAAAGAGTCTCCAGGGTAAAGATAAATCCAAATGCCCAACTTCCTCTACCCATTGCAGTGTCAATTCTGCTCACACCAGTGGTTAAGTAGGAATATCCCCCAGTACTCTGGTTTCAAATACACCCAGACAATTACAGTCCACTGCCCCAGCAATGGACTACTATCTTACTATGCCTTAGGATATCTTAAGACATTTCTCTCTCAGCAATGTTTTCAGAACAGCATGGAGTCTGACTTGGCTGGAGCTTACTTTTCCAAGGACACAGCTGCAGCCGGTATATACTAGTAAGTGAAGAAGTGTAGCTGGAGAGCTTTTCTCCAGGTCCCACTAAGCCCCAGCAGTCCGGTATTCCACTAATAAAATGAACACACAGATGTTTATATTATTTAAACTGCTTGGCCATTAGCTCAGGCCTGTCATTGTCTAGCTCTTACTCTTATATTCAGCCCATTTCTATTAATCTATATTTTGCCACGTGGCTTGTGGCTTACCTGTACCTTATATCTTGCTTGTCATGGCTGCAGCTGGTTCGTCTTTCTTCCCCAGCCTTCACTTCCAGAATTCTCTTCTCTGCTTGTCCCGCCTATACTTCCTACCTGGCTGCTGGCCAAACAGCATTTTATTTATACAGAGTGATATCCACAGCAAAGAACAGATAAATTTTATTATATTTGCTTATAATAAAAATGTAAGTGTAAATACATGGAATCCTATGTTCATCTTGGATGTGTATTTTCTAGAAAACGCACTTAACTTCAAGAGAAAATAAAACAAACTTCATAAATATTTTAATTTGTCTCAAAGAGCTCGAGGCCTCTGATAATGATATATATTTTCAACACACTTACCTGTAATTTTCCTGCAAAGTACTAAATGAGCTATCGATTCATGTGAATTTTGTTTTTTAAAGAAAATCACATTTGCAGGATTGTGAACAACTATTCTATGAAATGTTATATTCTGGGTCATTTAAAAGATTTTGATATTACTTATTGTACTCATTTTTGGAAACCTTAGGATAAACAAAAGAGAAATTTATATCAGAATGCACATTTTGAACAATGGAAATATTACTTATGAGATATTAAAAACTTCAAATCTACATGTACACTGTGTGATATTTTACAGTGAGAGTGAAATCGGTGAGATTATTTTTGTGTGTATGTGTGTGTGACTTCAGAAAAACATGTCTTGAATTGCTGCTAAATGGATTCTGTCATTTTCCAAATGGAACAAATGATGTTTGAATGCACTCTGTAATTGCACAGCATTTACAAGAACACTCTCTTTTTTCCTATCTGAACCAAATCTTGGGTTCCCAGGACTGAAAACCAAAAATAGGGAGGGTCTATTGAAAAGAGAGGACATTTTTATTCTTTACAGAATAAAATCTAATTTGAAGACATTAACGTTTTCTTAAATTGTCAATGTATAATAATTGTTCAACCAAGCAAAAGTCCCCCATGCTACATACTTTTCTGTAACCAAATGTTCACTGAAGGAAGGTAGATTTTTTTTCTTAAATAGAAGTTTATATGATGATTTGAACATAAGTAATAGTCATGTCCTTAGTACAACATATTTGGGTACTTTTTCAAAACTTTTACATTTTTGTAACTCTTTCCATTTTAACAAATCTTTTTAAAAAATTCTTTGCTGGTGCAATATTTCTCTTGGGATTTTGTTGTCTCAGGTGTATTATTGATGCACTAGAGTTATATTTATTTCTTTAAAAAAGCATCAATTCTCTCTGTGTGTATCTGTGTGTACATGTTACTGTGAGTGTGGTGAATGTGTATGTAGTGTATGTACACCTATGTATATGCACGTACATGTGTGTGTCCCTACATGCTTGCATGCAAAGGCCAGAAGGCAATTCCATGTACCCTGTCTATCATTCTCTGCCCTATTCCCTGGAGGCAGTGCCTTTCTCTAAGCCTGGAGCTAGGCTGGCAAGCAGCAAGCACTAGCCGTTCTAGCTCTGCTCATGTGCTACAGTGCTAGGATTACAAGCATATGTGATCATGCTTGCCTTTTAACAAGGATCCTAGGAATTTGCAGATCTCCATGCTTGAGTAACAAATACTTTTACCTGATGAGCCACCATCCCAGTCCCAGGTATATTTGTTTCTGCATAAGTCAGTTAATGTAACATTTCTTAGTCTCAATTTGGTACAGTGAAGAAAACTCAGCTCAAATCACATTTTGCACCCAAGAATTACCTTGGTCAATGGAAAGACAAGTTTCAATGAGTTAAATTTGAAAGTCATTGCCCTAGCTGATTACTCCTAAGCCAAATGTGGGCATGAAATGTGGGTATAAAATTCAAGAACTCTTATAAAATAATACCATGACCTGAACTTAAGCTGTCCCCTCTTGCAGCTACTTTTTTAAAAAAATGTTTTTCTCCCTCTGGGAGAGCTCATTTAAGCAATGACCTCCGATGCTCTCTGAAGAATGTGCTCTTGTTTCTGCTTCTTATATGCATGGAAAACAACACAAAACAATTATATGTGCTCTCCCTCTCCTATCTCCTTTGGGAAGCAAAATAGCTTTTAAAAAAGGCTGACATCCATCTTGCTGTATGAGACATTATTAACAAATATAGCTTATATTTTCAAACCAGATCACTTCCTGAGGATGTGGCTTGAATCAAAAAGCATCAAATGGCTGTTTTTCATTGTATCCTTATAGTTTCAGAGACAGATAATATGCATTGATACTATATTGCTTTGGCCATATAAAGGTCTATAGGCCACTTTCTTTTTCTTTCCTTTTCTTTTACCAATGACTTATTAGACAGAACCCTATTCTTTCCCCCTTGCAGATACCAGAACCTCAGCTTTTGGGAGAGAAACTGTATGGCAGTTTTGCATGAGCAATCAACATTATGAAGATCAAAGGAAATAAATACAGGTTCATTGCAGCCCCTAAAAGGATGTACAAGAAATAGCTGTTATTATCACCCATGAGTGGTTTAGCTAGTGACTTTGGGGAAGAATGTTAAAAGTTTAGCTTGCTCTTTATCCCTGTAAATGGGGTATTTTGCCAAGGGTACTTCAATTTTGGAATCTCCAGTGTTCCCACAAAACCATGTTTTTGCCATATCTTAGCTCTATACCTCAGGCTGGCTTCATCTCTCTGAATTTGTTGTCTTCTTCTGTAATGTAGAAGAATGCTGTCAAAATGAAATGAGTTCTCAGTGTCACAACATCATTTCCATAGAGTTCTTACAATTTTAATTATTTATTAGCTTCTCCTTCCAAGACAAGCAGGTGCAAACCCTAGTTCATGATGTTATCAGGTCTCTCCTGAATGCAAAGGAGCAAGCCTGTACTTGACAAATAAAATGAGCCAGGTGTCCAGAGAGATAGGGGGACTCATGGGATAGAACTAGAGAACTCTCTAGAAATAGCTATTCTACTGAGATTTGGGGTGGATTTTTTTCCTTTTCTTTTCTTTTCCTTTCTTTCTTTATATTTTTTTTGAGGCTGAGGCAGGAGAATCACTGTGATTTCTAGGCTACGCTCAGCTAAAGAATAAATTCTAGACAAGTTTGGAAGACATGGAAGGATTGTGTCTCAAATGTACAGACATAAATGGTATGTATTTTATAAACCCAGGCTCAAAAACACAAAGAATGAAGTCTCCTAATATCCATAACATGACAAATACAAATTTAAATGAAAAATCAAGGGAAAAATAACTTTTGAGTTATATGGACTAACAAAGTAGTAAGTAGTAAAGAGACAAAGGCAAGACATCCACGCAAAACTCTAAGTAATACTTACAGGTTTATGACTTAAAGTTGTAGGCTCATGAGAAGGAAGAGAATATTGTAGGATTCTGGGTTTGTGAGTTTTCATTTTCAAAATTAAGGAGAAAAAAATAATCATAATTTTTGGGGGGGATGAAGGAAAGTCATAATAAAAATAAAGAGGATCTTCTGGGTATAGTTTTGGCACCAAAAGAAGAGAAAGGGATCCACGGAATGGAGAATTACCAATCAGCAAGTGGCCTGGGCTGGCACCTGGAGAAGAGCCCTTATTGAGAGCTGAGGATCGAACCCAGGGCCTTGTGCTTGCTAGGCAAGTGCTCTACCACTGAGCTAAATCCCCAACCCGCATTTACATTTTTTATCTAGTGTGCATATATAAACACATCTGTTTTATTGAAAGTGAAAGAAAAGTTTTCAAAAATAAAATCTATGTAAAATGTCAAGAGCTTTTACTTTCTACTTGGATATTGATCACATTTGGAAATGTTGATTGTGACTAACTGAAGTGACTTCAAGAATCAACATAGGTCATGTCTTCAATTTTTAAAAACAGTGACCTCCACAGCTTTGGAAAGCACAACCTTAGGAATTCCCTTCTTGGCCTATGACTCCCACAGACTGTAGGGCAGAACCTCCAGAATCCTCAGTAAGCCATGCCTTGAATATTAGCTCTGGAAACAGTGACAGATTCCATTCATACCAAATGTGCCAATGAGGCTGCATAACAAATTTATGTTTATATATGGGAAAAAAGGTGTACATCAAACACACAGAATTTCCTAGATGATATTTTTGATTGGGAACATAAATTGTAATTCAAATCATTCATGAAAACATTGAATATAAATATAAACCTGTATCACACATATAGACAGTTTTTCTTTCTTACAAAGCATTCTTTTTTAAGATTTTATTTTAACTTTGTGTGTGTGTGTGTGTGTGTGTGTGTGTGTGTGTGTGTGTGTGTGTGTCTGTTTGGAGGTGTGTGCATGTAAGTGTAGTACCTGCAGAGGCCAGAAGCATGGGATCGCTTGGGGCTGGAGTTATAGGTAATTAGTTGTGAGCTGCCTAATATGGGTACTGGGAACCAAACTTAGAACTTCTGAGAAAGTAATATACGTGCTTAACCACTGAGCCATAGCTACATCACAGACAATGCATCATAAAGCAGAGATAACTACGTGCTAAACTCTCCGATCTGCTATTGTGTATTTGTTCTTAGACAGGGTCTTATACTGCACTGTAGTGTGGCTGTAGAACTCTTTATATATCCAGACTGCCCTCAAACTCATGGCAGTCCTCATCCTTAAGTTACTTGAGTGCTGTGATTACAGGCAAGAACCACCCAGCCTCGCTTGAAATCGACTTTTATGTCTCTTGATGGGTTTTTTGATTTATAAATATACAGATTCAAGCATACACTAACAATAAAGAAAAGATAAACCTCTTTGCTTCTGCTCATTAAGATTCAGAAATTCTGAAGCATGCCCCTCCCATTCAGGGCTCATTTTTTTTTAAATAAAATTATTGCCACCATTAACTTCATAGGCCAAGTCACTCTTTCTGAGAGTCACCTTAAAGAGTTATCATTACAAAGAAATATACCTTACAGAAATCCAGAAACTGTGAGTCAGAGCATTTATGAAAGGGCATGATGTTTCTAAACATCCTCTGAAATAGAATAACATCAGAGGAATAACATGGGAACATTTGTGAATGCTCTTCTAGACTAAGACTATAAAACTGGGGTGTGAGATAGGCATGCTACACCTAGACTTGAATTTTGTATACCTAGAATGGCTTGCTTGATTTTCATAGTCATTAAAAATCTTGATGAAATAAAGGTCGGCCAAGAGTTCCTAACTGCTAAAGTTGCAGAATTGGTACATTCAGTTTCATTGTACTCTTCCTTTATTTCATACTTGACTTATGTCTCTCATTTTTCATTTTCAAATTACAAAGTTTTAATACTAAGTAAGAAACTAAAAAATGTTAATCTATTATTTGTATGATAAGTTCAGAAAACATATTCATGGGCTGAAGAGATGACTCTGGTTAACAGTACTTGCTGCTCTTACAGAGGATTGGGATCCAATTCCCAGCACTTACATGGTATTCCACAACCATTTGTAACTTCCAGTTCCAGGGTATCTTATGTTTTCTTCTGACCTCTGTAGGCACTAGGAATGCAGTGGTGCAAATACATACATGCAGAGGAAATACTCATACACATAAAATAAGTATTTTAAATCAACAATAGATGGGAAATATGCTCAGCATATAATATGTACCTGTATGAAAATGCTCTTATCTGCCATAGTATCATGTATAATGAATATATCCATTGAAAACATTTTAAAATACATCTTAAAAACAGAAAAGAAATTATGGTCACAAAGCAACATATATTTTGCAAGGATAAGTGTGTGTGTGTGTGTGTGTGTGTGTGTGTGTGTGTGTGTGTATCTATATCTTTCTTTGTATATGATATATGAAATATTCAGGAAATGGATTTTTCCAGGAGAGAGAAAAATAGAATATACATAATGTGAATATATTCACTTAAACATTTATAATATATACTATATATTTGTATACTTATACACAATATAAAAGAAACTATAATAAACACAAACTCATATAGGTGTAATATATATGAATATATTGGTGAATATATATATATATATATACTGGTGAATAAATACATGTATCTGAAAATAAATCCAAACATGAACCTGTTTGCTAAGAGGAAGCCTTATGAGAATAAAAGATTATAATGTTGTATGAACTGGGGAGTATCATTTCATCAATCTTTTGTATCCAAGATTAAAAAAAAACAAAAAACTAGTGTACATACAGACATACAGAGAACAGATTCTTGCTACATGATTTGGCTCAGAAAATGAATTCTTTTAAATAAATGAGTTAGAAAAGTGCTTTCAGAATTAAAGCTACAAATACAGTACAATATTTCTTGTGACTGTCATGCTATTCTGAAATATTCAATAGCAGTCCACCTCAGTGAATCAAAAATAAATCATTCCACTTTTTCTCATGAAAAATAGCAGCTATAATGCTTTAGGTTGTTGTTTATAAGAGTCTTATTCTTCAAAAAGATGCTAACATCTTTAAAGTCATTGAAATTCTGTCAGTCTACTGCATTTTGTTCTTTTTTCCATTTGACTTGGTTAATTTCCATGCCCAAACAGAACTCAAGAATATTAATAGACCCTATTGTCAATTTTAAATAATTTAAATATGGTTAAAAATTCCACGTGTCCAAACCTCTATAGCTGCCATATTCCAATTGTAATTATACATAATTACTCCCCAGTTAGAAAAGTAGTTTCTCCAAGTCCCAAAGTGTCCATTTAAAAAACACATTATTTCTCTTGAGTCTAACTAAAATGGATCCTGTCAAATATTTAAAATCAAATGCTAAGAAGTCATCAAATTTTGGGTTAGGAGATAAAAATCTCACTACAGATATATTAGTCTCCCCAATAATGTTGTAATACACTGATCATGTCTAAAATTATTTTATGTATAAATGATATATTAGGGAATTTTGAAGAGTAGATACTCCTAAATGAAGAAGGGTTTCATTGTGCCTCCTTTAAAATAAATTTGAAGAATGTTACTTTGAGCATATGTACATTTTTTTAACTTTTCATTTCTTATTTTATTTTTTATTTATATTTATTGTGCTACTAGAGCTCAACCCCAGAACCTTCTATACTCACATACACCACAAAGCCTTTTTAAAATCTTTTTATATTTTAGTTTATTTTTCTGTTCTATTATACACATAATGATAATGAGGATGGCAAGTCTCCAGAAGAAAAGGTAGGAAATAAGGCAATGTTTTCCTTGACACAATTTTGTTTCTCAGAGCTTTGTTTTAGATTAGTGTTTGGTAGACACAGTTTGGGAAACGTTGTTGGCACCTGGATACTGCCAACAACAGCAGCATGAAGCCCATTAAACCTTGTTGTAGCTGTGATTTAGAGCTTTCATGTTCTGAAACAGATGTAGCAGTTGGCAAATTTACAGAAGAAAATTATGACCATCTATGAAGACACACTCTGAGGTTTTGCATTAAAGGACCATTATACAGAAGAGCAACATCTTTGGGGAACTAATCGATGAGAGGTACATTAATTTCAGCAATAGAATATAAGTGAAGATAATCTTTCATTTGAATAATCTAATTTTATGGGAAATTAAAATAGTCAATATCAGTTAAAAGAAAGTATTTGTGCACATGTTGGGTATCTGACTTGGAAAACAAATAACATTTATTTCCTCTCAAGAACTTGTGAAGAGAAGTCTAGGTTGTTAGCACCTCCAAGATAGCTCAAGAGAGATGATAGCTTGTTATTTTCCCACTGACACAAAGAAATCTTCTGTGATCCTTAGTTATGCCAATACATTTCATGCTACAAGTGATAGAGGCCTTATGTAGTAATCTAGGAAATCTTGTGCATGTGGCTTTCCTTAGAAGAAAGCTTAATTTGCTGGTCTTGGATCCTTTGTTTCCATGTAGCACAGAGAAGTCAGAGAGAAGGAAGTTTTTCAAATATATCCAATAAATATGAGAGACATGGAGAGGGAGAGAGGAAGGGAGGGGAGGAGTGAGCGAGAGAGAATAATCAGAAATTGATTCTTATTAACCAAGAAAACTAGAACCAGAATCCACTACTGGAGCACTGGAGTTTGTAGCCCAAAGTCCTTTGGTTGAGGTGACAGAGAACTCAATAACCTGGGCATCCTAGGAAGCCAAGTGCATTCAGAAATCTGTGTTTCTGTCCAAAATACTGAACCACCTCTGAAAAACTCATGATAAAGGAACAAATTTCATTAGCTATCAGGAACATATGTTTCCTTCTTTAGCCTAGATTTTGCCTCCCAATACAGGCTTATCTAGAGCCAGTGACTTTCTTAAATCATGTCTATCTGGCATGATTAATATCAGTACTCACTGCCAGACCAGATCACTCAAGATATTGTTTATTGCACCTTCAGTGGTTGACTGTCATGCTTGCCATGAGATATCCAGTACCATTTCTAAGTTGATTAATCTTTACTTAGGGCATTCACATAGAACTGAAGCAAATAGAAGAGTGGGATGCTCTGGATTAGTGACATCCTTTAATAAGAACCCTGAGAGATTACTCAATGGCTTCATGTTAACACAATGCCAGACAGTTAGGATGCAACACTTTAGAATAATTAGGGATTATATTAGGGTATAGTGTACAGTAGCTATGTAACTTTGGAGGTGTTAACTTTTCTAAACCTTGTAACTGGAAATCATGAAGCTATAATGTTGTAGTGAATAAAAGGCATAAGGGTGTTTTGTTTTTTGTTATTGTTGTTTGTTTTATTTTTAGCATAATAAAGTGGATATAGGGGGTATATCTATGAATGTGAGACCAGTCTGCCCTATATAGTGAGTTCTAGGACACCAGGGATGCATAGTGAAATATCTAGTCTCAAAAATAAATCAAACAAATAGGTGGAGCAGATTTCTATACTTGTAAAAGAACATAAGAACCTAGTAACACAAGAACTCTTTCAAGAATCACAATACACATTTAAATTCATTCCCCCTTTCCTACAATGCTTGGATAACCATGAGAATCCATTTTCTTTAGTTAAGATTAAATGAAGCAATACTTTTCAAACAGTTTATATTCCAATAGTAACATAGGATGATATAATCCAAGGGAAACAAATTATGTAAGTATAACCACATTAAGAATGTAATTAGGCCTGGAGAAATGGCTCAGTGTTTAAGAGTCCTTGATTCTCTTGGAAAAGACCCAGGTTAGATTTCTAGTACCCATATGCTAGCTCACAACTGCCTATAACTACAGTCAAAGATCCAATGCACTTTTCTGGCCTCCACAGGCAGTGCATGCAAATAGTACACATATAGACAAAGAGGCGTAAAACTTAGAAACATGAAATAAGATTAATCTTTTAAAAGAAAATAATCTAATTAATGATGTGACAAAATATTAAGGTTTGTAATACTAACATGTGGGAGGTTGAATCAGGAGAACTGTGAGTTCAAGGTCAGCTTAAGTAGGGTAGCAAGAGAGTCTGTCTCAAAATAAAAATAAGCTAAAAAAGTAGCTATATGATTTATGTGTATTAATATACCTAACTATGTTTTAACTTGATTTTATTTATAGACACATTAAATTTTATCATTGTTTATTTGTTATAAGATATTCTTCTTCTTGACATCCAACCTTTCAGAAATGGTAAAATCATTCTTAGCTCTCAGCCATTTAATGCCAAGCAGTAGACTGTGAATTGGTAATCCAGTACTGTAATAACAAAGAACATGGCACTGGAGCCAAGCCATTTGCATTCATTATGCTGCTGCTTCCTAGAAATGTAGCTTAGAGCAAGAAAGCACACATTTGTAGGATTTTTGAGGGGGTGACTTGATCAGCAAAGGCCATATAAATATTTAATAAACACTATTGATCATGTCATTATATGTCCATGTACACCCTATCATGCTTTGAATGGCATAGAGGGGAGGGGTCACTGGTAGGCAAAGAGCCACTGTACCAAACTCCTTGAGTTTTTCTGGGTAGATTCTTCCAGCACTTCTATTCCTGGGGTATAGCAATACTTCATGAAATGGATCATTATAAATTCCCAGCTATGGCTAAATTGCATACTGACCAAATACTTCTGTGGAATATCCTGGAATTTGGCCACTACTTTTCACATTATTTCTATAGAAAACTGAGTTCTGTGTTCCAATTTCTAGCTTATAAACTAATAATTGGACAATACTGTGGTCATAAGAAAGACTGCTATTGAGCTGCCTATGAATGACTAAAAGAACGAGAATAAAGGCAGTTGTCAAGAAATAATGTTCTCACAATTGGGGACTCAATATCTTTCACCAAATGATGGCTATTGAAAAACTAAAATTCATTAGAAAATGATGTGTCAAAACTTGGACAGCTCGTTCACTGACACATTGAAATCATAGCTCAAAGTGATGCTTTGAAAGGGCAGTTTCCCAGCTGCTATTTTTCTAGCTGTTCCTAGCAGTGGTTTTTAGCAAAGCAGTTAACCGTTACACAACAAAGCCACGTCAAGTGGCTCACTGATAATGAGGGAGTTTTCACTTCTGTTTCTAGATACATGACTGATTGGACCTGGTGCTCAGTTTTTCAAATGCCTCTTCAGTTGTGAAGCCTCGAACAGAAAGGAATGCTTTAATGAAGGACTGCCCTCTACCTTGAAGTCCAGAAACAGTACTGCAGGCCATATCCCTTTCCATCCCTCCTGCCTTCTTGCTATTCACCAGAAGGCATCATTAGTTCCCTCTGTATTAGTGATTTTTTTCATTGTTGTGACAAATAGTGGACAAAAGTAAGGAAGGATATATTTGGGTTCTCAATCTAAAGGGAGACACTGGCACGGCAGAGAAGGCATGGCAGTACAAGCATAAGGCAGCTCTTAACACTGTATCTGTCCACAGTCAAGAGGCAAAAAACAGTGGATACAGATGCTCAGCTAGCTTTGTCCTTTTTATTCAGTTGAAGACATCAACCCATGGTATGGGGCCCTCTTCCGTTAGAGAGGGTCATTCCTCCACAATCAACTTAAACTCTCTCATTAACGTTCCCAGAGAATTGTTTCCATAGTGATTTTAAATCTCATCAAATTGACAGTCAAGAGTTAATTACACACCCCTTTCTCAGTCAGCTAAAATTTGGGAGGCTGTAGCTTTAAGTTAGTCCTTGGATCATTAACACAGCAAGCAGATCCTATTGCCCTTTGTTTAGCAGCATGTGCTACCCAATTTCCAAGGAGTTGTGTCCATTTGAATTAATTTTGAAAACCTGTGGAGTTTTCCTTTTTTGTACTTGGTTCACAGCAATTGCCACAGGCCACATCCCATCTAGGGAGACTTTGATGTATCTTTTGGTCTTGATGACAGGGAGATAGAAATGAGAAAAGCCCTTATTCAGCTATGGATCCACAGGGAATGGCTGGGTTTGACACAGCAATGGAGCATATCTTTAGAATCAACAAAAGTCAACAATCCAATATGCTGACAAATTAGGGTGACAGACAAGACATCAAAGAGTTTGATTGGATCATATCAAAATATTCCCAAACACAATCAGTCCTGAGACTAGAAATAAAACAGTATTTTACAAAGTTAGATCTTCAAAGTGGGTTTGGAGAGATGGTTCTGTCAGTAAAGTACCTTGAGTTCAGATCCCCAGACCCACACAAAAGTTGGGTATGGTGGTGGAGCACATCTGGTACCTTAGCATAGGGAGCAGGTGAAGGGACACAGAGACAGGTGGATCCTTCAGTGCAGTAGACAGCATGTCTAGGCAACTGTTGAACTTTGGGCCCATTGAGAGACCCTATCTCTGAACATGCAATGAAGAGGAATTGAGAAAGACACTCAGCACTCAACACATGTGCACTTAAACACATATGCACACATGAGGTATTAAACTTACACAGAAAGGACATTTAGGCAGATGTAAAAATATGCAATACCCAGTTACTAGGTCTACATGTGTTTTGAAAATAAGAAAGGACTAAGTGTTACATTCAATCCACATCCATGAAGCTGGGTATGTTCCCCTGGAAGGCCATGGACTTACCCATAACTCATTAAGATTCCTGAAACAGGTGAGCTTTTTGCCATAAATTTCAGTCATTCAATATTTCTAGCACAGGGAGATGTCATGGAACAAAATGACAGTTTGTGTGAGATGAATCCCCTCGGAAGGATGTCTACTTTTGCAAGTATCAACCCCTAGTTGAAACGCCTGTTGGAAAGTCATGTTAGTCATCACTTCACTTCTTCAGGGGCCTTTTGCCCCGGCCAGTGGGGTTTCAACGGGGGCGACCCACCTGTGGGAGCAAATGAGAGACAGGGAACACAAGAGACGGACAGCAAGACAAGATTTTGATCAAGCTGCCAATCTTTATTTCTCTCTGCATGACTTATATATCATAGGAGGGGAAGGGACAGGAAGGAGGGAAGGGGAAGGGACGTGGAAGGGATGCAGAACGTGGGAGACGTGTAGGTTGTGCAACTGCAAGATGTCGGCTAAGGTCACTGGTCAGGGGCCATTTGTTCTGTTGCTAGGCCACCTGACCATGGAATGCTCTTTACATTCGGTTGCCATGGCACCTGACTGTGGAATGTTCTTATCTTTGGGAGCCCCCAGTTAGTAAACAGGTGTTACTGTTCTGGGGAAGGTTGGTGGGCTTATGACTTGTTCTCTGGCTTAGCTACTACTTTCCATGGTTCATGTTTGGTTGCTGAAATCTTGGTCTCTAAAAGCCTTTTAACCATGAGAACACAGACATTGATTAATTCTATCCAATTAACATTTTTTTCATTAAGGTGGCTGCACAAACTTGGAGCTAACTATGCTTGGATAGGTAAGAGATCTATGGCTTATTTAAATGATAGCTTGTGACACCCAGATAAAGTACATAATTGATTGACTACTTCACCCTTTTAATTTTAAGTTTAAAATTTTATCTGTAGTCACAGGAGAATATTTTGAAACTTGCCATTGTTTTATATTTTAAACTTAGCTTATTATCTTCTAACATTATTTAAAACCTGGGAAAGTTTTGTTAGTTAATTTAGATAAGAGCTTACATCACTTAAGTATTAAGTAAAAAGATTAGGCCAGGCGGTGGTGGTGCATGCCTTTAATTCCAGCACTCAGGAAGCAGAGCCAGGTAGATCTCTGTGAGTTCGAGGTCAGCCTCATCTACAGAGCTAGTTTCAGGAAAGGCACAAAGCTACACAGAGAAGCCCTGTCTCAAAAAATATATACTTAATTAAAATGTTTTAAATTTTTGAAGTTATTTTGATTACTGAAGGTATAAATTATGTTAATTTTATTTTTAAAGCCCCTTACCACAAATTCCTAAAATAGGCTGAACTCTACTTAGAAGTTCAGAGAGAAATGTGGATGCAAACCATTGGGTAGAATGTTTGTCTAGGTAACATAAAGCCCCGTGCTCCCTCTCCAGTACCACATACAATTGGGTATGGTGGTATATGCTGGTAATCCCAGCTCTTCTGTTGTTAATTTGGAAGGATCAATATTTCAAGGATATTCTTGTCTTCATAGTCTATTTTAGGCCAGCCGAGGATTCAAATTAACGAATGAGTGAATGAAGAGACATTAATTTGGAATTTGTGATTTTAATGTATTTGTTGATAACTATGTTACCAAACCAACACCCTTATGCGATATACAAAGACTCTTTAATCAAAATATGAAAGATGACAAGAATCTCATAAGCTTGGTCATCCTTGAGTGATTCCTTTTTAAGTAAATGTATTTCTATTCCAGCTATTTCCTAAAACACAGATATGTGGTCTGAGACTACTTCTCCTTTGTTCACTACTCACTTGGGAGGTTTTTAAACATGTTTGTGCCTTTGGTAGTTTGACTAGATCACAGACCACCTCAGAGAACAGTTTATAAATACATAAAATGAAACATACAGTATTACTACAAAGGAAATTTATCAAACTAAACTATACATATCAAAATATTTTATAAAGGCCATGGTAGATCTCTCAGTCATAGCACTAGTGACATTTTGGACTAGAAAATTCTATTTGGGTGGGGGGGGCTATCCTGAGTCATACCCCTCTACTGACTAGACATCAAGACAACAACTCCTTTCTCTAATTATGACAATGAAAATTGTCCCCACACAGCGTCAAATGTGACCCATGAGGCAAAACTCCTTTAATGAACAGACACTGTGCTATAGTTAACAAGTATACTCCTTTGCTGGCAAGTATAATGAGACAATGTAGTACAGTCTTATGAGTTCCAAAACTTTGAAGTAGTAGAGAACATAATGATATATCTCCAAGGCTGGAGAGATGGTTCAGCCATTAAAGGGTAGGCTCACAACCAAAAATGATACATCTCCCCAAATAGTATGTGACATTCTATTCATGGCATGTCATTTCTATTGAAATTGCTCACTAACAGTCAAAGGACAGAAGGGATATAAATGAAACCACCCCATTGAACCTCATAGTCTTTCAATTATATTCACAAAAGTCTTAGAGATCTAAATAAGTCATGTTAGAGCCTTCTTGATGAGCTTAAACATATAATAAAGGTGAGAGGCTAAGTTGGCCTTTATGTCATTAATTTTAACAAACCACAGAGGTCACCTGAATGCAATGTGCTGTTTTACAACTGAAAAACATTGGCTCAGGTAGAGAAAGTCATTTCTTCAAGGTCATGCAATTGTTTACTGGGAGGAATGGGACTTAAGCTGCCTTGTATCCAGCTAAGACAACATTCCTCAGGGACCCATACTGACAGATTTTCTCATTTGTTTTTCCTGACACTTGGCTGACCTCCCAAACTCCGCAAATTCTCAGACCACAAATTCTTTCTCAAACAATAGTTGTGATCCTTGACCCCTGAACCTTAATTGATTGTGAATGTTTGAAGACTTTAAGGACTGAGAGACTAAGAACTAAACCTAAGGGCTGTAAACAAAATATGAAGCCAATAAATTGGGAGGGCAAACCAAAGGGAGTAATGAGAAGGTTAGATCTAACACCTCCATCGGGGATTTGGATGAGGGCAAAGACAGCAGCATGTTTATACTATCATTAAGATGGAGGGGTTAGAAGTATCAGAGAAGGAGCAAACAATATAAGATCCCTCAGGGGGACCATGAGCAAGGACAGGAGATAAATGGAATTTGAGTTTGGAAGACAGCTGACAGAATGCCATCAATACCAATGCTATCAGCTAATGCTGATATTGGTACCAGCAGTATTGAATGATATTTTAAGATCCTTATAACCCAATCAGCAACATAAACACTCCCTGAAAGTTTCTGTAAAATACAGGATCTCAACCCTCTCTCTAAACCCTAATACCAGAGCCCATATTTTGATATGTACACGATCCCAAGTATACTGCAAGCAAGCACTTTGAGAACAAGGGCCAGTTTATTAATCATAGCTATATACTGGTGACTAATGTGCTAGATGATTGATAAGTGTTTGTTAAACAGAACATGTATTAGAAAGGCAGTTTCTAACACGGCCTGTAGTCATCTCTGTCTCCTATTATCCACTGCCTTGGATAATATTATGTCCTTTATCTGCTTTTACCTAATGGGATATGGCAGTATTGAAGAGATAACACTTCAATGATTAAGTTGCAAAAATGATTTCTATCTGCTACTCTGTCTAGTCTTTTTAGGTAGAATATTCCCATGAAATAAGCAGCAATGCTAGAAAGGCTGGTTTGAGAAAGAATTTGAGGGCTGCCTCAGAACAACTGCTAAGAAGAGGGACCTCTCTAAGTGCAATATCTTTAGATTACACCAGTAACTACCAAATGATGACGGACGCATCTATTCCCCAGGGGTTAATTTTCAAACACCCCATGCCTCTCAATCCTTTGATTGTAGCCTTTTGAGAGAGCCTGGAGTAGAGGAATCAGCCATACTCAAATCCCTGATCCATAGGAATTATGGAATAATAAACATCTATTGTTTTAAAACACAACATAAGTTATGTTTTCATCTTGTGATGGTCAATGCTGATTATAAACTTGATGATATTTAGAACCAGAGTGAAAACATATATCTGGTTTTGTTTGAGAGGTATAGTTTAGAGTGAGTTAACTCAAGTTGGGAGACCTACCCTAAATCTGAGTGTTGCCCCTTCTGTGGGCTGGGGGTTTGGACTGAACAAAAAGGAAAAGGGGAGCTGAGCACCAGCATTCATCACACTCTACTTCCTGACTCTTGCTGAAATCTGACCAGGTAATACAACTCCTGCCTCCAGGATTTCTTGCCATGATGGATGAATTCTTAGAGCTATAAGTCTTTCTTAAGTCAAATTTTTTGCAGCAATGAGACAGTCACCTAATACAAAGATTGTAACAAGAGTATCAAGAAAAACACTGGGAGGGGGGAGGTTTATTCTGGCTCATAGTTCCACAGGTTTCAGTCCAAGGTCTCCTGGATGAACTGCTTTGGGATTGGGGTGAGTGAGAATACCATGGCCCTGGGAGAATGTGTACAGGAATTTGTTTGCTTCATGGAATACTAGATGCAGAAAACAGAATAAAGAAGGAAGGAAGCCTTCAAGGATTTCACCTAAATGACCTACCTGCTTCTTCCAACTATTCTCCACCTCTGAAATTTTCTACTACCTCCCAATATTGCTATCATATTAGGAATCTATCAGTGGATTAATCCATTTTGATGAAGTTGAAACCCTCAGGGTCTGCAATGGTTAGTGTTGTCAGACTGACAAAATTCGCTTGGGAGACAGGTCTTTAGGTATGTCTGTGAGGGTTATAGTGATTGCATCAATTGAAGTAGGAAGACTACAAAACACACACACACACAAAAAAAAAAAAAAAACATTAAAAAACAAAGAAATAACAACAAAAAAAAATCCTTTCTCCCTTAAGTTGTTTTTGTTAGATTATTTGATCACAGCAACAAGCAACAGGAAAAGAAACTAAGACATGGTTCAAACATTTTCTAAATCATTTCTGAATTCTGTATTTGGAAGAACAATTTATCACATAAGAATTGGAAGAGATTTGTCATATGTAAACCATATCAAATACAAAATTTTCTGTAACTGGTTATTCCACAACAGATAAATAATACAATGGGAGAACAGACAGGTCAATAACTGAGTGAGTTGGGGAAGTCCTGCATGATCTTAAATGCCAGGCAAAACAAGAGAAAGAAGAGTCCTTTAAAAGTAAAGTTTACTTTAAAGAATCCTGATTTTTACAGCCAGTGTGTCCTGTTAGAGCAAGGATGAAGAAGCTTCAGTCATCTTGTGCAGAGCAAGGCTACTATCTTTCTTCTCAGCCTGACAAGTGTTTCTCCTGTGGGGAGCCCAGTGCTTGCCAGGTCAGGCCACAGAGGCTTTATAATCACATCAGGAGTGTGAAAAGTTACCAGTGGACAAAAATAAGGAAGAAGAGATATCTTAATTTTGCCAGCTACTTCCTCCTGAGGTCTCTGTCCTAGCTTTAGTCTCATGCCACATAGCTGTTAAATATCTTTGTTATGTTATCTTACTAACTAAACTGTCTGCATGGTATGTTGTATATAATTAGTGAACACTATTTTGGCAAAGGAAAAAGTGAATGAATTAAATAAGCAAATTTAAATTCATCATAATGAACTGCAAACCCTTGACATCAGGGCCACACTGGGGACTTTATGGTCCCACTTCTCATGGTATGTGACACAGAACATGGCATATAATCATTAGCTAATAAATTTCTGGTCATTCATTGGTTGATGGGTCATAACAGAAAGGTTTTCAAATGCCAGAGATTATTGCATATGAGAATAATTATTTTCTTCCATCAAGCCAAAACCATTGCTTCAGCTTTAGAATGTCTTTAGAAAGAGAATTTAATAAACTCTGTGCAAGATTTGAGGAAAAAATCCAGTGATGGCATGCCATCTTTGTAAGGGGCTTTTACTAGTAGAATACAATACATAAAAACCAGCATGTACATTACTGTGGTTGGGGGCCACACAGTCAGAGCTTACCTATTCTGTGATTTTTATTCAGTGTATCTACCCAGAACACATTACACTTCTTGCTTATGAAGCTGTCAAAAATAGGCAAAAGGCATTTATCCTGCATGGAAGAATTCTCATAAATGCAAAATAAAGGACTGGAGTGGTAGCTCTGTGGATAAAATGTTTGCCTTGCAAGCTTGAGTACCTGAGTTCTATCCTTAGAACCAATGTTTAAAAAATCCAGGCATGATGGCACACATTTATTATCCTAGCGCTCAGGAGGTAGAGAGAGATATCTGGAGTCTGCTGGCCACCATGTCTAACTGAATCCACCAGTTCGATGCCTATGACAGATCCTGTCTCAAAAAACAAGGTGGATGTGTTTAGAAGAATAACACCCAAGATTGACCATTGTTCTCTACATGCATGCATATATGTACATGTTCATCTGCGCATACACATGTCTTCCCATTCCCATTCTACCCCTATCAATCCCCACAAAAAATAAATAAATAAAATGAAAACAAACAAACAAACAAACAAACAAAAACAAACACTCAGAATCTAAGGACATGTGAAAAATGACTGACTCTCTCTCTCTCTCTCTCTCTCTCTCTCACACACACACACACACACACACACACACACACACACACACACAGGATTAATAAGGATCATTTATATTAACAGAAATTTACAGTAACAGAAGCAGTGCCTGTAAAATCAAAAGAAATGGAAAGCAATTTGGATGAAATGAGGATGAAGGCAATGGGCATAGAAACACCTTTGTGGAGTTCTGTAGGTGAGGACTCCAGTAGACAGAAGCCAGTATGCATGACATTCTTCAGTCAGGCAGAACAGGCAGAACAGACAGAACAGGCAGGCACAGCTTTAATGATCCAGTGTAAAGAAGGAGGGGTTGCCAAAACTACTCAACCAGTATTTGTCCGTCAAGGGCCATGCCAACTACAAGTTTACAATCTCAAAGACAAAATAAACAACTGCATCCTGATTTTCTTATAGGATTGCTGTATTTTCCCCCGGAATTTCAAATTTTGATCTCAGCATTTCAAAGTCACGAACCTGGCTGAATAGAGTAGATACTGTGAAACTGCAGCATACTCTTTGTCTTCTGACTTCTAATTGTAGGTCTAGAACTCCTGAGACTCCCAGAAGGTATGTTATAATAGATGGAGAAGTTCCTAAGTGCTACCTGTGAGTGGTTCCACTTGACAAAAAAAAAAAAAAAATGTACACATATGTGCAAAATGACACTATCTGAAACTACAAGGCATGGTTTTGACTTAGAGATAAAATCAAATTGTTTTCTCACAAAACTGCTAGTGGCAATTAAAAATCTTCCTGGTATCACTGTCTCTCCTGGAAACATTAGGTCTTTCATTAATTATGATTTTCATGATGCTGTTAAAGGCACTTTCAATGTTTGACCACCAGATGGCTGCTATTTGCCTAAGAAGATTGAAAGGGTGTGTTATGTAGGCTGGCATCAAAGGACAGGGGAAGGTATCTCAAGGGAGATAGGAAATGAGTGAAAGCAATACTGAGATTACTTCCTGACCCTTTAGAAATGGTCTCTTTGGGGTTCATAGATTCTGTACCCTGTCAACTGCTAATGATGGTGCTTGGCCCAAGGGGCACCTGGTGGCTGAAGCAAATCGAGGCATGGATTAACAATAATCCCTCAGGGAAGGATGCCATTGCAAACTCTGTCACTTACTTGGGCTGCTCCAGATTTCAGGAGCAAATGTTACTATTGAAGGAGCTTAAAATTAAAATTCAGAGCAGATAACAGCTAATGTTAGACTGCACTCAGTTTTTGCTTCTGGGACAGTAGCACATGAAACTATACTTTGATGAATTGGTCACACCAAAGGAACTAAGTCATGGGGTGGGTCTGAATAGGTCTCTATATGCTTGTGGGGATTGTTAATCAGTGGTGCTTCTGCAAGGACACATTTGACAGGCCCTTCAATTTAAAATTGTCTCTCCTGTAACACTCTAAGATTGAGGAGGTTGGAGACTATAAAAACTTCTAGGAAATGAGAAACAGAAATTTTATCTACAATGTACAGGGCATTCTTGCAACTTGTGAATAAGAAAATAAAGGGCCTGATTTAAAAAGAATAGGGGGATTTGATTGGCTGTTTCTTAATAGAAGTGCTGCTGCTTACTGGGGCTGAAACACGCCCCCCTCATTCAATTACATCTTTAGCAAATTTTTTGTTTTCAATGTTTTCTCTTCAGTTCCTAAGCTTGGCTGTTCTGGAACTCACTCTATATACCAGACTGACCTCATACTCAGAGATACACCAGCCTCTGCCTTCCCAGTGCTGAGAATAATGGCCTGTACCACCACATCTGGCTCTAAGCTTCTTTTTTTAAAAATTCCTTTTCACAAGTGGGAAACTTAGCTGGGTGGGATCTTATCTTGAGATCACCACTCTCTTTACACCATTTTTAAACTGTTTATCTCCTTGAACACAAGACTTAGCTCCATTTTAATTTCTTGTGCTGTTTTTCTCAACTTTTACATTTTGCATTTTCCTTGCTCAACTGGCTCCTTTTCATTGTAAATCTTTACTAGAGTTAATACTAATAACCACACAACAATGTTTATAGTAGGCTATTTTGAGATTTCCCTGTCAACAGAATTAATCCAAAACTCTTTACTTTATCCTCAAGCAGACTCTAAAGACAAGGGTAAAAAGCAGCCACATTCTTCCCCAAAATATCAAAAGAATGATCTTTCAGGCATATATTAATATCTTCTCCTCTAAAACCACTTGAGCCAGCCCCCTACAGTTCATCAAATCACACTGAGCACCACTGTCTTCCATGCTCCTACTTGCATGGTCCATTAAGCAGCACTTAAAGTATTCAACTCTTTTTCTAATCTACAGTCCCTAGGTCCATATTCCTTCAAACAAAAGCATGGTCAGACCTATCACAGCAATACTCCAACTTATGGTTTAGTTAGGGTTTCTATTGCTGTGAAGAGACACCATGAGTATAGCAACTCTTATAAAGGAAAACATTTAATTTGGGTGGTTTACCGTTTAGAAGTTTAGTCCATTATTATTATGGTATAGCATGGTGGCATGCTAGAGAAGGAGCTGAGAATTCTACACTTTGGTATAAAGACAACAGGAACTGAACTGACACTGAGCATAGCTTGAGCATAGAAGACCTCAAAAGACCACACCTACAGTGACACACTTCCTCCAATAAGGCCATATCTATTTCAACAAGGCCATACCTCCCAATAGTGCCACTTCTTATGAGCTTATAGAGGCCAACCACTTTGAAATTACCACACTAAAATAATTATACAAATCATGTGTAACAAAAGTTATTTAAACTTATGATATTCCTATTTGGGGGATTTTCTAGTTGACCATAAGCAACTGAAATGGTGGTGTTAAAAGTACAGAATGTGTTAAAGGTATCTGACAGAAACTCAAAAGCTGCCAAAACCCATTTGAGCAGATCCCTTCACAATTTCTTCTTTTCATTGTAGGACAGATCACTGCTCTCCAGTACCCCTATGCATTTTACTTTTTCCAAGCCATTTTTTTTTTATCTGCTTCCAGACATCCAGCCAAACTGGTTCTTTACAGGGATTACAAGCTTCCTTGCTTAACTTCTGGTTGCTCCTCATTGTTCAGCTCTACCTCCCTTTTCTCTCCTCAGGATCAGCCTCTGACCCTGAAGATCTTTAAGCCTACATTTCAAATACCCCAATCATTTTCATAATGGCACTCTGTCCAATGGCTGGAAGATAAGGCCTTTAAGAAATACATCATTCTGAAGACAGTTCTAGTCTACTAAATATTTGAGCTAGGGAAAAAAAGATACTGCTAAAGGTGAACAAAAATAGAAGAATTGCTTAGCAACATGACAGAGCTTGAACTTAACTCTATAAACCAAGCCAGCAGAGTTGAAGGCATATCTTTAATTTCCAATAATGGTGTGTATGTGGGGGGAGAGAATTATTATATTTAATATTGAAGTGTTCTACCCAGTATTTCCCAAGAGTCCTGTGGCAAACAATATATTATATCAATTTGGTGTACAAATGGAAAGAAAAGAGATTTGTATGACCTTCCCAATTGCTTGTTGAAAGGAAGGTTAAGGATTCTGAGCGAACAGGTCATCTCAGGGTCATCTCACTGGGGGCGATGAAGAAGCCAGGAATGAATGTGACCCAGGTAAAATTATGAAACAAAATAATTGGAGAGCTTATGCAAATTAAAACCCATGGGCCAAAATCTTACCAGCCACCTGTGAGCTAAGAATGGCTTTATTTGGGGCCAACACAGTGGAATACACTGTCCTCCAGGCATGTCACAGCTGTTACCATCTTGACACCAGAATATTTGTGATTTTGTGCAGGCACAGGAGACTTTCACAAGATTGAGTCCATTAACATTCCCTCATGGAGGGAAAAAGACTTAGGTGGTACACAAAAGGCTTAAGGGGAGCTCATCAATCAGCACAGAAGGTGTGAGAAGTCCCCCCTATCCAAAGGTACACAAAGTGCTTAACAATTGCAAGGAAGAGAGAGATTTGTCTTCCATGGTTGGGCTGACCATAAGTTGACCACAATCATCTAGGTAACCCACCATTCATGCTCTTGTAAGTGACATTGATTATACTTACTGGTCCACCAACTTGACTTTGACAGAACTATTTCTTTGGTCTGTGTTGACACCCTATCTGGGGTAAACATATATTTGTTCTCACTAGGCAGTACCCATGCCGGAGACTGAGTCCAGGGTCTTCTGGGTTGTAACTGCAGCCTGTTTTCTTTGGTTTTGTATTTTTTTAAAATTCAATGATTAAAAGAAAATAGCCCTTTACAATGAATGAAAATTATACAAAGTTCAAATTTCAGTGTCCATAAAGCTTTATTGGAACACATCTGAGCTCATTCATTTATTTAACGTCTATGGCTGCTTTCACGAGATAGTGGCAAAGTTAAATAGTTGAGAAAGAGATCAAATGGCTCACAAAGTCTCAAATATTTACTATCTGGCTCTTTACCTTGGAATTTGCTGACTCTTAGTCTTACTACTTCATTTTCAAGTGGGTTGGGCAGGATTGATTCTACACACACTTTAAGGGTGGGCACTTTTGGCTTAGGCTAATCCATACCTTCCATACACTTCTGGCCATAGTGATTGGTTCAGTCTTTGCTGTTAGCATAATGATTACAAAAAAATATCCTTAAGTTATTAGATTCTGTTTTCAAGTGACAACTGTACTATAAATCTCTGCTTCTATGAATTTATGTTATAGAAGTTGTAAATTACTTCTGCTATGTTATATCTATATCTATATATCTCCATTAATATAGTTATTAAATTTTTAGCATTTAAATTCTATATATGTCACAAAAATACATTAGCATACCCAAAATACATTAATATAGATTACTATCTACCCATTTACTTTTTTACTGGAGATGAGCTGGGATCCTAGCATAAGTGGTTTCACTTTTAGTATCTTGTTATTTGATGCCATTTGTTTGAATCCACTGCAATCACACTTGTCTGAGAATGATGCTTTCATTATATCCTGAGTTTTGAAAAGGTGGTAAATAGTCATCCTAATTTGTGAACCAGTAATGAGGCTTTAATGAACTCTTGGTGTCTTATTATAGAATGCAAGCTTTACGTAAATGCCTAAAATGTGGTAGTGAAGCATCTGTATGTGTAAGGTAAGGAGATTGCTAATTTTCCCTAAACCTAAATCATTTGCTGACTTTTTCACTAATGTTCCAGAAATAGTCCTATTGCTCCAACCATCTAGTCACATGCTTATACATGCATCCATATAAATGTCTATACAACAAATGCCTTTCGCTACTTTTACTGCCCAAAGAATATTCTAGGAAGTGCAAGCTAATCATCATGGGTCTCCGTTATTGCCTATAGATGAACAGTTACAATTCTCTGGTAAGTTTTAGACAGAAGTCAAATACTTATCCAAATACTTACAGTCAGGAATTCTTTACTTTTTTGTGGGATTTAAGGAGAAATTTTGACTTGCTAATGTTGGAAATGAAATGTTGAACTAAAAAGAACCAGCTGAAGAAACTTGAAAAGGAACTTCCCATGAGCTTGGAACAAAATGGGGAAGGCGTCCTGGAAACTGAGAGAACAGCCTGGAACAGAACATCACCCAAAGTGATCTGGGAACCTTTGTGTCACAGCTTTACAGAATTCCAGGAGGGTAATGAGCAGAATTTCTTCCAAACACCATAGACAATTAACTTTTAGAAAGTACAATGGGGCTGTTTCTCTGTAGACCATTAGAAAGAGGAAGTTGCTATGTAATTTTCATCTCACTAATAATTATTTGCACTTGACTTCAGTATGCCATTGTGACTGGGCTGCCCCACTTCTATCATTTCCTGTCCCTCCAGCACCCTCCTACGAAGATGCTGCTTGGAGGTATGGAGCAGCTGTAAACCCTGTGATCAACAGATCTCCTCCATCTGAGCACCCACCAAAAGCAAAAAGGGAGAAGTAGGGTAGTTGCAAATTAAACATTTCAGTTCTCTGGTGAACTGTGATAATATTCCTAGAATACTCTTTGGAGATAGGTCAGAGATGCCCCATGCAAGAACTGACAGAAGACAAATGGTTCATTTTTAGCTTTCTGAACATGCAGAAAAAATAACTTTCCTAAACCACTGACCTAATCCCTTTCACATACAAGGCAAGTGGCAGTGCCCTTCCCCCACTTCAGATGAGATATTTGAAGTTATCAGTTGGTGAATTAGAACTCTGAGACTGAACTCAAGTGCAGCATGTTCTATAGAAGGAGTCAGCAAACTACTACAGTTCATGGGTCCAATATGGACTCCAGTCTGTTTCTATCAATAAAGTTTTATTAGTACACACCCACATCTGCTTGTTTACACATTTCTTGGGTCCACTTTTAACTCTATGGCAGCAGAAGTACACTAAGGTATGCCACAACAGATGACTTCCAAATCCTAAAATACCTACTATACAGCTGTTGATAGAAGTAGTTCATTGACTTGGACTAGAGAATTCAGGGTGGGGCAGAGGGAGAAAAGTGTGAATCTTTTGGTGAGACAATATATTCTTGACAGGGCATGAAGACTGAGTTAACAACCAAAGAGATGTTTTTCTTTGTCATGCCTTTGTTGAGACATCCATATGAAATATGAATTTGTAAAAATTGTGAATTGAGGTTGCAGGATAGGGACTGAAGGGCATTTCATTTTTAATGTATATGGCCTTCTAAGAAATATATACAAGCTAGGAATCCTGTCAGACTCTTTTTTAGTCTTACATGTTCTTGTGTTTAACAACTACTACACTGAACATGATAGCAGAGGAGGAAAATTAAAAATAGAGTAACTCAGAGGTTTTTTTTTCTTCTTCTAGATCTTTCTCACTAACTAGCAAAGTCAGTGAGGGGGCATTAGTAGAATGTGCTCATTTCAAGAACTAAAAACAAAGTTGGGTACAGCATTTCATGCTTCCAATTCTCAGCAAACAAAACTCAGGGCACAAAAGTCACATGATTAAGGCCAGTCTCAGCTTTGTAGTGAAAATTTGTCTTGAAACCACAACCAAAACAAAAACAGACACAGGGAAATGGATCAGTCAGTAAAGTAAGTACTTGACTTCCAAGTATGAGGACCAGAGTTCAACCCTCACAACCCATGAGAAAAGCCAGGTGCAGTGATGCGCACTGACTACCCCTGACTCCCAGGTGCTTGGATTACAGCCTACCCTAGCATGGTTGAGTTCTAGGCCAGTGAGCCATGCTGTCTCAAAAAACACAGTGGGTATTGTTCCTGAGGCATAACACCTAAGGTTATCCTCTGTTCTACACAACATGTACACACATGCATGTGCACTCTCATACACACACACACACACACACACACACACACACACACACACACACACACAAAGACTAAAACAAATGAGAAAGCAAGGACAGTCAAAAACATCCTGCTTTGCACCATCTCCAGCATTCTGGTTCCAATGAAAGTCATCCACATGTGAGTGCTGTGAAATGCGCACATAATTCCACTGACTCACCAATGAGGTAACTGCTCTCACACATGTGCCTATGTAACTTGTACTGTATAACATAAGGATTCCAAGGGAAATTCATCCTAAAAAAATCAAAATGTTCATTCTTCTACTCAGAATGATGCTAACCAGCAAATTTTAAAATTTACAAAACAAACATTACAGGCTCAAAAGAAAGTGCTTGACACTGAGGTCCCTTTACTGGCTAGCACCTGTATCCTGGTTTCTCTACTTTGTAATGGGTCTCCCAAATTGTGCAGCCTCTGCCTTATGTTCAGTGCCATCCTTTAACACTGAATTGCCCTCATGTGAGGGAGCTCTCCCAGCCTTTTCAATATGAGCTTCCTTTGCCAAAACTGTGCTCTGGGAACACAGAGTGAATGGCTTGCTTCATGAAATTGGAGGGCATGGAACTCTCCACTTAGATTGGTCAGTGTCCAGTGGCACAAAACACACCAGTGTCTTTCACCTTTCTACTTGAAGAGGTTCTTTGCCCAGAACTGACCATTGAAAACAGGGCTTTATTCAGGCTTTGAGAGAAGTTATAGGATAAAGGCTTGGCAGGGACTAGAGCCTCCCATCATTTTGGGGAAAACAGTGAGGTACTCTGTCAGGACCCTCCTCTGTCACTTGCTCTCCACCTCCTTTTATGAAAGAGGGTAAATGATAATGGAAAGCCACCTGCCCCAAAGGAGATTCTCAAGTTCAGCTAGTCCATTTTGCCAGCAACACCCACTTGGAATTTGACACAGGCCAGAGTTTCTGCATGTGAGCCCGACATAGGCAGTGACATGAAAATTTCTCTCCGCAAGGGCTGGCTCAATCCAGACAAAAGGTTCAAAGGTGAGTCAAAGAATCAAGGGTGCCAGGCAGCCCCAAGCTAGGATTTCAATTACAGGCTGTGACAGAACCCTGCTTGCCCAGGTGCTTCTTCTTTTCACAGGTCAGCCAGCCAAATGGACATGGTGAGCCTCCTTATGTAGACCCCTAGGGCTATAGTCAGCATAGGAGAAAACAGAGGTGACCCCAGGCTTGAAACTAACCTGTTTCTCACAGCTTGACCCACACAAGTGGGCCCCAACTCTGCTGTGGTCAGAGCTCTGAATAATTAAAATACCATGTGATCCTTTGTTCTGCTAGATAGAAAAGCCAAGGGTTTCAGGCGTTTGTCCTCAGTGAAGGCCACATCAAGTGCAAAGTTTCAAGAGAAAAATGAAACAAGCTGGGCACAGGAAAAGTCTACTTAGGCAGAGCTCATGGCCTCTATGCCAAGTTAGATGTGGAATGATAGTGTCAATTCTGAGCCTCCCTGTTAAAGCCCTTCCATTGGCTCAGAAAACCTCCCTTCCAGCTGGGAGCAGCAATTATTAACTCAGCAGATACGTGCTTTGTCAAATTCAGAAGAAAACAAATCTGCTTCTAGGAAGGGAATCAGCAGCCTTAATGGCAGCCCCGGAAGCATGTGCATTGAGGGAACATAATCACCTTTCATTTCATGTAATGACACCATCACATTGACTTTGTTCCTACCATTCCCAAATTACAGCATGCCTCCCTCCCTGTGACTAGATGCTTGAAATCCTAAGGAATTTGTTGAACAGAAGCCATTTGTACTTGCCATGAGGCAATTACTGACTTTCTCAGCAGGACTCACTGTGTATACTTTGTATTCTATTCCATAATTCTTCATCAAGAAAGAGAGAAAGAAAGAAAGGAAGAAAGAAAGAAAGAAAGAAAGGAAGGAAGGAAGGAAGGAAGGAAGGAAGAAAGAAAGGAAGGAAGGAAGGAAGGAAGGAAGGAAGGAAGAAAGAAAGGAAGGAAGGAAGGAAACAAAGGAGGGAAGGAAACAAAGGAAGGAAGGAAACAAAGGAGGGAAGGAAACAAAGGAAGGAAGGAAACAAAGGATGGAAGGAAGAAAGAGAAAAAGAAAGCAAGCCAACAAATCAACAAATGAAGTATAGAAGTGTAGTGCCTCACCAACATATTGTTAGTTCCTCTTTTTATTTTGCTATTTTAAAACTTTATACAATAACACTCAGCTACCATAAACAAATCCCCCCTCTCTCTCTCTCTCTCTCTCTCTCTCTCTCTCTCTCTCTCTCTGTGTGTGTGTGTGTGTGTGTGTGTGTGTGTGTGTGTGTACATATATGCCTGTGTAGGCCAGACCTTGGCAACTGATCTCTTTCTCAGTCATTTGCCATCTTGTTTTTGAAACAAGCACTCTCACTGAACATGGAGCTCACAGTTTGGCTGGAGTGATTGTCTCTGTCTCCCCAGCAATAGGATTACAGGTATATACCAACACACCTACACTCTACTTAGCTTTTACATGGATTCTGGGGATCAAATTTGGGTTGCCATGCTTGCAAGGCAAGCACTTAGCCTATTGACTGAGCTATCTCATCAGTCCCACAACTTTCTTAATTCCCTCCATAGGTATGACTTTTAGTTTCTGCTGAGACCTCTATAACTATGTTGCCAGAAACTGAGGGTAACAACATGTGTAATCTAATCAGACACATTTGGCCTTTGTTGGGTGTTAAACATGTAGGCTTAATATAATAGGAAATTAATGTCTGCATTAAATTTAAATACATTACAGTACAGAGAATGGCAACAAGACCACAACATCTACGTACAACTGTATGACTTAACTCTAAACATTTGACAGTGGCTTTTATAGAGAGAAAAGTTTAAGGGCATTTATCACAGAGTAACAGGGAAAGAGCTCCAACCAGAAAAGAAGTCAGAGTCTTATAAAACCTTGGAAGAAAAACGTTGCAAGAATAGCCCTGCAGCTACCAAATAGTGTTTGCAGACAATCAATTACTTCTTCTCTCCTTGGAATATTTGAATTAGCTCAGGTAAATTCTAGAGGGAAGGCTGGGGGCTTTCACAGGTGCATGAGGTGAGGTCTCTGTTTCTGATTTCTGTGATGACCGAATCCTATTTCCTTGAGTTGGCTGGGTTCTGCTGGAATCAATAAGAAAGCAGGGAGGAAATACAACCTACTTGCATTTATTAATATAATGCTTTCCTAGAGACAGATGAGCTGAAAATATAGTTCCCATTGACCAGTGGAAAGATAAGAGATTGGCAGATAGGGATGGCTCAACAATTTCCAAGTTGGGCCAAGCTCAAACTAGAGAACAAAGTGGAAGTTTCCTCAGCTCATTACTAACTCCACTATTCAAGATTCAGAATTTAATTCTATTCCATTAAGGAGACAGTAGTTCTGTTTAATTGCCCATCATGGGAATTGCTGGTAGAATAACAGAATGGTGTATCTTATCCAATACACACAGAGAGAGACACTATTTTTGTTTTTTGTTTTTTTTCACATACAGGGTGAAGGTGGCTAGAAAAGCAAGGTCCATGGGAAAGTCTCCGAAATTTGGACTTATAAAAGCAGCCCATATATCATATACCTTGGAAATGATTCTTTAGTCTTTCCTCCAACATCCTATCTCAATTGACATCTTCAACTTCACTCATGGTCCTTTATCTTGCCAGCTGACTCATATTTATTTTGTTTATGCTTTAATATTTTCTCCTATATAACCAAACTAAAGTACCAGATTTATGAGTCACCCATGCATTAAGCTTGCTGACTTTATATTCATACAATCTTGTTCTTACTCCATTAAAAACTAAAGGGAAAATAACATATAGTACTCCCCATTCACCAAGAAACTTAACTATCTGTACAGAAGCTAAAGTATTCATGGTTCCATTGAAAATGATGGTCAGACTCTCAGGAGGGTGAAGGCCTTGTCGATAACTTTCATTTCTGTCATCTCCATCAAAAATTCTACGTTCATCCCTCCTTGTGGGCCTCCATTGCTTCTAATGCCAGATCTATGATTATCCTTTGTATTTCCACTGAACTCTGAGGTTCTCTGAAACAGCAATTTGTCTTACAAGCCTAGGCAACTTTAGCAGTTACTGGTGCTTAATAAATACTGAGTACAGACAAAGAAAGCTTTAGAAGGAGGCATGTGACCAGAAATTTAAGTTTATGGGTACAGGCTGCTGAATGGGGAAGGGTATGTTTTATATAGATGGAGGTAAAATTGGCAGAGAGCAAATTATCATACTTAGGTAAACACCAGAGAGGGAGTCAAAGTCATAGGATACAAGGAGTCAAAGAACTGAATCCTTAGACTCTAATGGTATGGGTGCAAGCATGAATTTGAATAGCAATAAGATATGACATTCCAATTCCTGAGACCCTTAACTTTTTTTGCAAGTAAGAAAAAGAGTCTCTGTTGGCATTGACTTCCTCAAAGGACTGGTTGTCAATTACATGAAATCTTATGCCTTAGAAGAATATTCTTAATGTTAGTAGTGTGTTATTTAGAATAAATTATCTTGTTTTATCAAAGCCAGAATACTTTGAGAGGAAAAGGAGGGGCTACAAATAAGTATCAATTTTAAAAGATACCACAAATGAGGAATGAGTCAGCACAAAATGGCTGACAGTGGATGTCCAAGGAACTGAAAAAGTAAACAGTGATACAATATGTTGTATACTCATTTCTATTAGACTGTCTTTGCCTTTGCCTTGGACAACTTGCTTGTATCTACCTGTCTATTGGCTTGTGTGTCTACCTCCACTCAGCCTATATGATGGCCTTCATGTGTGCCTGTACGCACCTGCACCTGCCTGCCTAGTGATTTGCCTAGAGGGAATAAAATGTATTTTTATCTACCAAAGGCTCTTCACAATCTTGTCCATCTCTCAGCCTCCCATAGGCCTCTTGCTTTCTTTGCATCAAAGCATGCAACCTCACAACATGGCTGGTGGTTTATGGTCATTGACTATTAACCATCTATATCTATATTTTATATATAAACCAATATCTATACTAGCATCTATATTCTATCGGTCTGTATTGATTTCTGTGTCCATATCTATATTCACAACTATATATGTATCAGTACCCATCTCTATACACACCTACACTTATGGATCACTGATGCTGTTATAATGATAATAATTTCAGCTATCTTGCTTTGTTCCTGTGTATTTCTTATTCTATTCACCTTTCCCTCTCAGCCAGTTCTCACCATGGGATACTGTCCTAAGCTTCTTTCCTTTCCATGTTGTTTCTATCTTCTGTTATGCTTCTATTCCACCCTCAGGCCTGCTCTCTCTCTCTCCTAATTTATAATAATAAGTATTGAGAAACTTTTATTTCGTATTGTGTCAAGTTTTCTTAAAGTTTGTGGGGTTTTTTGGGGGGAGGGGACAATGCAGGCCTTCAACTCTATTCCTTTTGCCATCACTTCCCAAGGGTTGGAATTATAGGCACTAACCACACAGCCCAGCTTGTCACATTTCTTTAAAAATGCTCTCTGTTCCCCAAACACTGCACTTCAGGTTAGTGGTGCAGCTCAGTGGTAATATGTTCACATGTGTGAAAGCATAGATTCCATCATTGGCACCACTAAAAAAATAAATTTGTAATTCAGATGTCTCTAAGAAGCAATGAAAGTGGTCCTTTCTAAACACAATGAATTCTAATTCAGCAAATGTATGTGCCTTTGGGAATGTCATGTGATTAGTCTATGTTTTATCATCAGGAAGATGGTAATATTGTTAACTGTGCTGAGGCCAAATAAAAGAATCAGGTGCAGGAAACTGCTTCAGTGTAGCTGCCCACAGCTATTCTGTGGAATTACCTGGGTGCATCTGAAACTTTCTATTTCAGGCTTTACCCCAGACTCAGGCATCAGGATCTTATTGCTTCTTAAGCTATTCTAATATGTAGGAAAGGCTAAAAATTACTAATTTCCAAACTATGAGATACCACACAAGTGTACATTAGCATATGTGGATCAGCACACTTCATTTTATTTTAGTTTTACCTTGTGTGTATTGGTGCTGGCTTGCATGTGTGTCTGTGTACCATGTACATGCCTTGTGCCCACAGAGGCCAGAAGAGAGTGCTGGACCCTCTAGAAATGGTGTTACAGAAGATTGTGGGACACCAATTGGGTGCTAAGAATAAAAATCTGTCTTCTAGAAGAATGGTAGGCACTTTCAACTACTGAGCCATTTCTCCAGCCCCTTCTTCATTTATTAACTCCATGGATCAATAACTCCTTCTAGAAAATAGTCTATCATCTCCATTATAAATAATGGGAAATTATACATGTAGATGAAACTTAAAATTTGTAGTATCTTAGGCCATGTACTGCAAGACTCATAATGAAAGAATTCTCTCATTATTTAGATATCAGACTGCAACTTTGAATACACAAAGCCTGATTCCTCCTTGATTTGGTCCATCACTCAGTAAAGGTTGCAGTTCCACCCAAAGCAACTGTCTGATGCAGATATTATTTGCATCCTAAGAAAAGATTAAAAAAAAAATCTCCTTCAAAAGATATGTAAACAAGTGAAAAAATAAATGCAAAGGGGCTAATTACTAACCATAGATCAGTTTCCCAGTTGTCCTTTTAACTAAGAATACTAATGAATACAGAAATACTCTGTAGTGTAAACCTAGGCTCTCCAGAAACTGATAATTACAGCATCTCCTTGTAATGGCCATAACTCAGTAGGTAGAAGGATTCTTATTATTTATCAGACTCAGTAGTAATAGGGAAAGAACAAGCACTTTCCAGAGGAGTATTATGTTAGACATCTCATGAGTTCTCTGAAAGGACTATAGAAGCTTACTTTTTAAGAAAAAAATAATACAACTTTGGGGAAATGATTCTGATGATTTTGGTTAAATCAAGCAGCAGCAGTCAGAGCAAGTTCTTTGAGTAACCACATGTCTCTTATAGTTTGATAGCTGACCTAGAGCACGAGAAAGCTTAAATCGACACATGATTATCCTATATAAATGTTAAAATGGAACTAATGGCAATTCTTAAGGTAGAGCTAGCTAGCCATTGTTCCTAGAAGCCCTCACTAGCAAGCCATAGTTTGAGTTACTACCTTCTGAAAGAGTATCTGGAATGTATGTAAACCCCCATAAAAGCCAAATAGGAGGAAAGAAAACTAGACATTAATCATAAAAGTCTGAAATATACCTTTATAAAGTCCCAATTCAAGCCTTTAAAAATTGCCTCTTTTTTTTTTTTTTTTTTTTTTTAGTTCTGACTACAAATATCTGGATTACTTTATCTGAACCAACTGAGTGCATCTGTAGCCATGTTGGAAAACAGATGGCATATTATAATATCATACACTGTCTTAACAGAAGAAAGGACTTGGACAAACTATGCAAAACTAACAGAATCCAGGGCGTGAGACAAAAACTACTGTTTTGTTTTTTGTTTGTTTGTTTGTTTTTGTCTTTTTGTCTTTTGAGTGTTCTGAGACTAGGTTCCAAAGACCATATTTCTGCTTCTTTCTCTGTGAGCACAGCCTCCAAAAGACAGAAGGCACTTCTGTGTTCCCTGGCATGGGTAATGTTTAAGGGAAACACAGGTCTTCCCAAGGTTCTCTCAAGAAGCAGTTCCTGGGTTAGCTATGGACTCAAGAGGGGAGTTCTTCTTCCCTCTGTAGCAATTATGGAGAAGAGGAGGGATTTTGGTTACAAAGACTAGAAAAGTGGCCACAACAATCAATCCTATGAGTTTTCACCTTGCTGGCTTGCCAGCAATCCTCACTTGGTGTGGGCTTGAGTAAGGAATAGAGAAGACCCCAAAAATCTATACTAACACATTTATAAAAATGACCTCCACTACCACATCATCTTATTCTTGCTAATAAATGCATAGGCAGTTTGGCTGATACAAAGAAAACAGCCTGTGGTAGGAAAAATAATTTTTCCCTTCCTCTCAAATCTCTACTCAATTATAACTGGACTCTGGCCAACTGTGCTTCCTGATTCCAAATCTATTTCACTAATTTCTTATAATTAAGAATATTTCAGTAGTGTTGGAGAACAAAGACTCACTGTTTTAAACACACACACACACACACACACACACTGTAAATGCTCTTCTCACCAAACTGCAAAACTGCCAACATCTAGACAATGACAGCTGCTCTGGAAACCACTCTTGGTGGTGTCTTGAAGAGTGAAGCATAGAATCTAACTTTGATCCATCAATTTCATATGGCTCTGCCATTCCAGCTCTAGGTGTAGACTCCAGACCAAACAAGTGAAAACAGGAAAACATGTGTGTGTGTGTGTGTGTGTGTGTGTGTGTGTGTGTGTGTGTGTGTGCATGTGTATTGAACTTAGGGACTTGTATGTGCAGAACAAACACTACAAACTATACCCACTTCAGTGAATCTATTCAACCATGTTCATAGCACCTCTGTTCAGTAGTCAAGAGGTTAAAACAATGTAAGTATCCTGTGACAGATGAATTAATAAGTGTGGTATATACATTCAGTGGACTACTATCCAACATTAAAGAAGAATGAATTCTAACACCTATTATAATATGGATAGGTTCTTGAAAACTTCATGTAAAATTAAACCAGCCATATAGAAGAGAACAAATATTATATGATTCCACTTAGATTAGGTTCGTAGAATAAGCAAATTTAGAGAGATAGAAAAGAGACTGGATGTTATTGGGAGATAAATGCAGGAGAAATAAATACTTATTACTAGATCACACACAACTTACCAGTGGCCACATCCAACTTCTAGCTTTGATTTGCTTAGGAGAATGAATACCATTAAAGTGGGAACTGAAAGGTACTTGGAAACCATTACTCAAGCAGTTAAATCTCCTGTACCTTCTATATCTTGTGACATTGTCTTACATTGTTCTTAGGCAGACACCATCTTAGAGCTGCAATGCCCTGCTTAGGAGATTTCTTTGAAGGGTTGTACTGTTTGCTTTTGTAAACTTGGACACAAATTGGAATCATTTGAGGGAACAGAATATGAATTGAGAAGACACTGTCCACAGATAGACCTGTAGGTAAGTCGATAGCAGTATTTTCTTGACTAAGGTTAATGTGGGAGTACCCAGATTACTATAGGTAGTGCCATGCCTAGAAAGTGTCCCTGGGTTGTGTAAGAGAATATGCTAAGTCAGCCACAGAGAACATTCCAGCAAGCAGCTTTTCTCCATGGTGTCAGCTTCAGTCCCTATTTCCAGGTTCCTGCTTAAGTTCCTGCTCTGACTTCCCTCAGTGAGATACTGTGACCTGGAAGTGTAAGCTAAATAAACTCTTTCCTCTTCCAAGTTGCAAACCATCAGAGAGAGTTAGTTTAGTGTAGCAACAGTAAACAACCAAAGAAAAGGGTGATACAAAAATCATGCAAATGGACAGTAGTAAGTGCATAACGCTATGGATGCTACTAAATAATACATCCAAAATGGCTTAAGTAGGAAATTCAGTGATGTATATTCACTTAATACAACCAAAATAAGACTATCATAAAAATCTGTAATCTAAACCAATATACGAACAAAAATTTATAGCAAAAGGTTAGAAAAACACATAATCCTTTTAATAGATGACTCAGTAACATTCTTGACCCTTCCTTGAAAATGTTTGAAATAACCAGATTTTTCATCATTCTTCAGTTTCTGACAATGGATGCAACTAACCATTTAATAGTGCACACTTATGCTGTGAGCAAGAATTGCCATACTATGGAGGTAATTACCAGTGATCCAGTTATCCAGTCAATAATCCCACATACATGCACATGTAAGCAACCCTAAATCAAACTCAGTGAGTTATTAGAAAAATAAAAAGATAGAGAAGTAAGATGGGGACATGTTGAGAAGTTTTCAGAGGGAAGGGGCATACAAGAGGGAAATAGAGGGACAATATGATCAAAAAACATTCTATACACATATGCAGTTGTCAAAGAATAAATAAAACCTTTTTAAACAAAACAAAACAAAAACATTGGCCAAATTCTTTGGCCTTTTTAACCTACTTGATGAAGTAGTCACGGCCATCTCGGTTTGTCATCATCTCCCATCCATAGGGTGGCACCTGGTTCAAGGCCCAGGTTCCTGAGGGAGGCGGCCAGCCTGAAGACTTGGTCCTGTGGCTGGAAAAAGAGAGAGCATCATCACCTCTGACTCTTGAACATACCTTTGAGATCACTGCACAAGAGTTAATGTCTTATTCCTCTAAATTGTGAGCTGTGTGCATAACTGATCATATACCAACTATAAAGAATGTCTTGGTATCAGACAGCAAGCTTGGCATTTTGCATGCAACAGAGCACTTATCTTCTATAGAATACACATAATAGAAGTATACTCATATACTATATGGATAAGAAACCAATGGGTTAGTAAAATTAAGTAACTTAGTTGTGGGAAGCATTGATCAAAGTTCTTTGTAATTCTGACCACAAGAAACATATAAGATATGCCACATATTTAGGCAGTTCAGGCATATACATAGTATTCACATTGTCATATAAAGAAACACACATGAAGATAAGTCAAAGTTTTATACTTTTTAAAAAAAGCAAGGTGAAGTTTCCTGGATTTCTATGACCAAAATATAAAATGTATATTCGCAGTAACCACATGTCAAACAAAGTCAGTCAGAGAACAGTAGATAAACCCTCACTGTTAAGATGCAACAAATATTCACACATTATCTTTTCCACTTTCTAAGGTCCCAAAGTCAATTTTTCTATCAGTATAGTGAAATATTGGAGAATATTTTCTATACATCTGTGTTCTAAAAGCAAAAGAAACAGCCTATGACTCCTATGACAAGCCATTGTGACAGGCAGCATTGCACAGTCACAGTCCATAACTGGATACCTGTAGCCAGTTTCTGAAGTGATCACCAAATGCTGGTTTGTATTCTTCATCCCTGCCTTCCCACAAATGCCTAACACTTGTTCAGTCCTTACCCATAATACTGGAAGGAAGCAAGGAATGTCATTTTAGCCTTAGTCCACATCCCTTGTCAGGTGGTTCCTGAGATCAAAGAGAAGTAGCTCATTTGATAGCCAGCCTCTAAGATCCTACAGTGGTTCCAAATGCCAGACTGTCACCAACCAAAGGGAGCAGGTAAAGAGTTTTGATGTTTGCAGGGGGTCATCGTCAGTGCAGCAGCAGCCACCAGAGTCCTTTACACCAAGAAAGAAGCTCTTTCTCTGAGGTGATGAATGAAGAACAGCCTAGAGAGTAAATGCAGGCTGGGCATGGATTCCACTTGTCACCTGCTTCCCTGCTTTAGCTGTCTTCCTTAGGATGCAACTTGCGCAGCTTTACATGGTGGCTTTCATGTAGCCTGTTGCCCTCCTATGGTGAATATCCAAAGCAATACTTCTCTCTTCAATGGCCTTGCTCTGTCCTCTGTAGGCACATCTGTCCAGCCAATGACTCAACCTGTGTCAAGAGATGCGAGCCCACTTCCTGTGACTCCTCCACAGGAGAGGAAGATCTGCATAATTTAAACCCTTTTCCGTTACTTCTCCTTAACTTCCTTTCAGTATTGTTACCTCCTCCAATAAAGAGTGGGGATTCAAAGTGTTCACAAAATTAATAGGAGTGGTAAATTTAGAATGCCACCATAGGGTCATTTCTTTCTTGTTGACTATTAAAAGAAAATACAAGGCCACCTCTTTTGTTTCCCTGGCTTATGCAAATGTCAGCAGTGGCAATTTCCTCTGGTAGTTTTGAAGGAAACAAAACAACTGCTGTTTCCCCCAGGTGAGAGCACACATGAATCTTCTACCCTGAGGTACTATAACAAACAAACAGACACACAAACAAATCCCCACAGCAGTTCCCTTTATGTCAGCAGGGATCACCTTTAGAAAGCTCTCTAAGATGGGACCAAGAAAATAAGTTCTTAGAGGTGTGAATACAGTCAATTTGGTTGTTTAAAACTTTTCCCCAAAGCTGGAATAGATTTAGAAGTGACACAAGAACTATTCTTGACTTTGGAAGGGAACTGATTTACAGAACGTTATGATTTATTTTGGAATCCTAAATTATATATTGTTCTCTTGTTAACCCTTTTCCTCCCTTGGTTTTCTGTCCTGGCCCTTTTCCACACACACATTATGAAATACTAATCATCTAAGGAAAGGCACAGGCTCCCTAATACAATTGAAATGTCAAACACAGCATTCTAATGAGGAGCTGCAGGAAGCTTGAATTCTATTTTATTTGCTGAATTTTATTATATATCACATTCTGTCCTGTGTAGTATGTACACAGTGTAACAAACAACCATTCAGCAAGATGTTTTCAAATAAAGTCTCTGCCTAAAATGAAATGCCAGCACCAGAAACCACTGCTAGACCAGAAATCACTGCTAGACCAGAAACTACCACCAGAACAGAACCATCATGCATACTAACTGTGCTTCTCTAGGTCAAGGAGCATCAAAACAAATGATGGACTAATTAAGATCAGACATCACTACATCTGCCTGTTAATGAGTTGAATTAAAATATGTGGGTCACAAAGGCTTCAGTAAAACCCAGCAAATTAAAAGTGGAAGGAGAACAAACCAAGACTTTTGTAAAGTATCTATCCATGACAGTCTTGAGAAAAATCAAGAATAGATGTCAGAACTAGGGAGGGGCTCCTGTGCAGTATGGTGACTGGGAGACCTGCTTCAACAGATTGTATTGCTTGGGAGATAGTGAATCCTTTCTACTAGCTGGAGAAAGGCTCTAGATACCTCCTTCCTCTGCTCTTATCACAAGGGGTTCACCAGACTCTGAACTATTCCCAGGTGGCCCATTCTTGCACTGGTGGCACAACCTTTTCTAACCAGTATGTTTTGTTTTGTGTATTTTAAAACAGGATTTCATTCTATATCTCAAGCTGTCCGGGAATTCACTATGTGGCCTAGGCTGATCTTGAACTCACAGCAATCCTTCTGTCTCATCTTCCTAAGTGCTGGGACTGTAGGCATGAGCCATCATGCCTGGCTCTACAAAGAATGTTAAGAATTAGCCTTTGTGGGACAGCAGAGTAGGTCAACATGCAAGTAAAAGTAGTGGCTGTTTTTCTTTAACAAATTCAGAAATCATCTTTCATTCCTTAGAAGGGACCAGGCAGCTGGGGTAACACTACAAAATGGACACTGTTCTGTGCAGAAATCTTCATTTGGGGCAATAATGGTCCATGTGGGTGCCTATGAGAGACTCATACCCTTCTTCTTCTGAGTTCTTAGGCACAATTCCAGGGGCTGGGCCCATTGTACAATCTCTTCTCTTTGAAGGAGGTTTTACTTTTCCTATCCAAGAGCATCGCAAACTCAAGATTGCTCCCGACCAGTACTAAGCAGGATCCTAGCAGTTCTGTAGAACTTTCTACCAGTGTTGCTGATGACGGCATGCTGGTTGGTTGGTCCCATTTACATAATTGGCAGGACACTCTATTAAATTAGAAATTTCCATAAATGATTTTAAAGTAGACCTATATCTCATATAACACTCAGGCAATATTGATGTCCACTAGAGGTTAAGAATTGCCAGGTTACAAACAGACTCTTTTCCATTTATTGTCCATAACCTTGAACAAATCATTTGACCTGCGTATCCTCCTCAAGACCTTTTATGTCCTCTGTAAAAGGACTCATGTTAGTGTAAGAATATTAACCCTGTGTAGTAAACTATGTAGCATGGTGCCTAGTACAGAGTCCAGTGAAAACAATATAGGACTCAGAGTGGAAAAGAATAAAAAAGACTCAATCAATTTACCTTCCCAGTCTTGCAAGAAGAGGCTGAAACAAGCAATGATCTTTTCCCATAAACTTAGAAGTGGATGAACTCAACTACTCCAGGGCAGAAGGAATGACAGAAATTTTTTTAACCAGAAACTCTGTGATCTAGGGTACAAAGGGCCAGTTTCTTCTTTTTCCAGGCAAAGCCTTGAGACTCCTTGAAATTCTAATGATCTGTAACTCCTATCTGAGATCATGGCTGTGTGAACCACTTTCAAACACTTACCTCAGCCTTAAAAATAGCGACCTACATTGTCAGGGCTATTTAAATCATTCTAGAAACTCCTCTAGACTGACTGAACTGGTTTGCAACTTTGAGCTTCACTCATCCATTGTTTGCAACAGACAGAAACTATCCATGAACAAAAAAATGATCTTCGTACTTTTTTTGAAATGCGAACATCTATGTATGAATGGGTCAGGCAAAGTTGCAGAACTATTTATGTTAAGTTGACTGGTAGAAGTAACTGATGCTCTCCTGCTGTGTGTCTGTCTCTAAGCTCTGGACTGAATCTCCATGGCCAGTCCATCCTAAGAGTAGTGAGCTCTTAGAAACCACCAGTGGGCAGCCTAGACAACCTGAGTTTCCTTGGAACAGCTCAGCAGCTCATCATCAGAAAGAGGGCCTGAAGGGCTCTGAAATCAGGTTCCAAAACTTGAGTCAAAAAGATGTAAATCCTGTCTCTTACACAAATTTACCCTCTGGTAAATCTAAATCTACCTTGTTTTCCTCATGTGGGAAAACAATTTACCCTCTACTCCATTTCTCACACTGGGGTGATTTTATCTCCAAAGTAATTTAGTAGTTTCTGGAGACAGTTTTGGTGGTCATAGGTAGGGAAAGGTTGTTATGTCTTTTTTAGTCTAGTGGCTAGAGGCCCCAAATGCTGCTAAACCAGGCTTCCCTAGGGCTAGAGAGAGATGACTATTTCACTAAGAGCACTTGCAGAGGACCTATGTTAGCTTCTTAGCACCCATACTGTGGGTCGCAACTACAATTTGTAGCATAATCTATAGTGATATTTTATTTGTATTGAAATGTGATTTTATTTGTATGTTAATAAAGTTGCCTTGAGGTCAGAGCAAGCCAGAGCAGAAGCTGGGTGGTAGTGGTGCACGCCTTTAATCCCAGCACTTGGGAGGCAGAGGTAGGTAGATCTCTGTGTGTTCAAGGATACAGCCAGCGTGGCAGACACACATCTTTAATCTCAATACCAACCATAGAAGACCTGGAGGTCCGTACAAACAGGCAGTGACGAGGAGGTCATGTGGATGGGTTTACAATCAATGAGAAAACAAAACAGAAAGTCTATAAAAAAGATAGGACACACAGCAGTAGGTCTCTTGCAGAGAGGAAGGACAGCAGAAGCAGTGAAGGGTAAGGTTTTCGCGCTCTTGCTCTGACCTCGAGGTTTTTAACTCTGCAATTGGTTCTGTGTTTCTTATTTAACAAGATGGTTACATCTACAATAATCCCTGCAGTGCTTCTTTCTCAGTCTCCTGGGTGCTATGAATACAGGTGTGAGCCAACATGCTTTCCTGGGAAACTAGATCTCTGGGCAGACACCATGTTTTATGTAGACTGTCTGGGCACAGAAACAGGGGTAGTAGGTTAGAGCCCAACTGGAACCATCCTGAACAAAATGGCTGCTGGCATTAAATGGTGAGTTAAAAGAATGCTCAAGACTGACCCCTGCAGCTTTCTACTCCAAGGTCCAAAGAAGTGACAAGAGCTCATGAGCTTCCTTATATATTCAGTAATAATCATATAAGATTGGCAGCTACCATTAATCTCCAGTCTTTGAGACTGTACAGAAAAGTGAATTATTATGTCTGTTTCAAATATGAGAAAACCAAAGACTTATCTATTTGATTATTCATTCTTGACATTGAGTGGCACTATGAAAACACAACAAAATAAATGTTGACAGAGAATCTGATCATTCTTCCTTTTCTGAACTCACAGAAATTATTTTCAGATGAAGCCAAGGTTATGCAGTTTTACATACGGGCTCATAAAGTGGGAAGCATTTTTTTTTCACTTATTTTACTGTCAAGGTTAGTGGTTGGGTGCTATGTAGCTACATCCTCCAAATTAAAACCTTCCCTCCTGGAGGGAGGAAAGAAGCTCATTAAGACTCAGAAAGTAGATGAAACTTACAAGGCCCAGTAAGTAAAGAAAACTGACACGTCTCAGGGAGTTCCTAAAACTTTTAAGGTTTCCAAGAGCCTAAGCAATAACATTTGCCAGAGAGGGGAGACACTCTGATTGGTCAGCTCAATACAAATTATGTATGAAGCTCTAGGGATACAGTATTTCTGAATCATCCTCTATGCTGGGGGTGTGCTTTTTGGTGATGGAGCTGCCTTTGAGTCACCCATGCTACTGTAAAGAACACCTCACTCAAACTCCAGTAAGCAAGTCCAATATTACTAACTTGTTCACTAAGCTATATTTGGGTGTGATCATTTCTTGGGTGTGTTGTTTGTGTCCTGTGTAGAGGGAATAGATGCTTATTTATGCCTCCAGAGGATATTCAAATGACATTGGGTTAAGATGCCCAAATGCAACAGATGCCTCCAAATATCCTCCAACATCAGCTTGCATTTGAAGCAGCTGGTATTCATGCTTGCTTCTAAGTTCACATGAAAATGGGATAATGTAAAGGAAAAAGACAAGGAGAGAGGAAAATTAACAATGGAAGATGGATCTAGATAGACTTTAAAAGCTCCAAGTTTTGAAGACAGCCATGATCCTTCTGTGCCTAGCATGGTGTACTCTGTTGTGTTGGAGAAAGATCTTTAGTATGACCCTGAGGGAGGCTTGTCCTGTAGTATGTTATCCCAATTGTGTGTAGGGACATGACTAACAGGCCTGCTAGATGCTGTTTATCACACTATCCACACAGACATGGCCTGCATTTGATTGTATTGTCCTCTACTTCCAAACATCACTGTCTTCTTATGACGCTTTCAGTGTAGTGCTAACATATTTTGATTTTACACATCAGGTAGCATCTTGTTTTCCTAGGATCCTTTATGGATAGGCTTGGTAGGTGCACTTGAGGAAACCTATGCCATTGAGGTGACTAGAGCATCAAAGCCATCCAGACAGAGGCATCCCACCAGCCATTTAAAAGATGTCACTTCTGTTGTGACAAGGGGGACATGGAAGTACAATGAAGTAAAACACAGCTTTAAATATTAATGTCAAGCCTTACAATAGCACACTATCCCAAGTACACTCATCACAAAATCACTTTAGCTAAGGAGAAACTTATGACTCAGGAGCTTAACTACAGTACAATGACATTTTGAATGTATATTCTGACAATGGCATTAAACATTTTTCCTGATTAGTTTTATTTACTCCATTATATGATTTACCAGCCTACACAATTAAACCACTTGTGAGATGACTTTCATATCAGACCTCTCCCATCCTGTTGTGTGAGCTATGTTTTCTAATCAACTAGGAGAATGAAATCCAGGCTAACTGGTTCTCCTTGCAAAAATAGATGCAAACAAACCTAAGACTCATTTGGTTTTGATAGGGTCTCTGCCTTTAGCCCAGACTGGTCTGGAAAGTCTGGAACTTACTTTATAGCTCAGGCTGGCCTTGAATTATTGGTGATCCTGCTGCCTCAGCCTCCTGAATGCTTGTACTACAAATGTAAGCCACCATGCCTGATACTAAACCTTAGTTTATGAACATTATTATGTCAGGACATCTGATGGGACTGAGGGCAGGTGTCTGGAGTAATTGGATATCACACACGAGAGTCATTATTCAGGTCACATACAGTTCTACCTTGGATTAGACTTTGGAAAAGTACACTTGAATGTTTTAGATGGCTGAATTCTTCAGAATCTAGAAAGATGATTATAAGTTGTCTTAAATTATATAAGACCAGGACAGTCAGGTTTCATTGCTCAAGGAGTAAAATATAGGAATAACATACATACCAAGTCTTGAGTTCTATTTCCTAGAATATGGTCTGCACCTTTTTCTGAGTTTATACTTGAACCCTCCAAAGTAAAAAATTGATGCCAAGTGGATACACTAAGCTGCATAGTCACTCTGTGAGGGCAGTGATCATGGGCATCTTTGATGCTGTGATTCTGAGTAGTGTTTAAATGTGTATAGAATCAACAAAGAAACACAAGTTCTCCTGTGATGTGGTCATAGAATCTTATGCATTAAAACTATAGGTTTTGTCTTATGGACAATAAAAGCAGGTAGGGTGGGAACACCAGGTTTACAAATTGTTGCCTGGTAGGCATTGTGCCAGGCACATTCATAGGTTATTGCTTCTTCCTTGTCACAACAGTTCAAAAGGACATGTTAAAAGCTTAATTATTAAACAGGAGATATAGCCCACCCACCTACATATAAAGGATCCCAGGTTCAATCTCATTACTACTCTCCCCCAAAAGTTAATTATTAAGGCTGGGTATGCATCTCAGTTAGTATGACCTAGTATGCAGGAAGGCCTAGATTCAATTCCCAGAACTGCATAAATAGCATGTGGTGGTGTTTGAATGTAAATATTAGCACCCAGGAAGTGGAGATAGGAAGCTTGGGAGTTCAAGTCATTCTTAGCTATATAGTAAGTTTGAGAATAGCCTGAATTTTAAAAAAATCACCTATGAAAACTATGGACTATATTAAGCATCATGTTGGGGTGTGGCAAGGACCACTGCAATTTAGGTCATTAAACACAGTAGTTATCATTACTTTTTCATGGAAATGTTAACACCTGTAACAAATATTGAGTGACTAGTTTATACCACATGTAGTTCTGAGTGTTAGAAAATAATGTGTAAAAAAGTGGGCTGGGGAGATGTCTCTGTTTGTAAGAGCACTTGCTCTGCAAGCATCAGGACCTACCTAAGTTCAACTCTCCAACACCCATATAAAAAGCCAGACATGGGATTGCCTATTACCCTAGGACTGGAGAAAGGAGCTAGCATAGCCCAAATGGCAAGCTTCTGTTCTGTTGGTGACCTTGAGTAAGGAAAAGAAGGTGGAGCACAATAGAGGAGGACTCCTGACATCTTGCTCTGGCTCTGGTCTCTGCGTATTTGCACAAGGGCACACACGCACACACTCACAAGCATATACCACACACCACACAAGTACATATGCACAAACACACAGGAATCAGAAGACAAAACAGAAAGGAAAACCAGAACTGCTGACTCAGAAAATAAGCATCCACAATCACCTCACCCAGATTTTCCTAGCTTCGCATCCTCCTGAGTTTTTATAAAGCTATTTAAACTGACCTCCCTATCATTCTCTGAACATACACTTTCTATGACCATGTTTTCAAGTTTTTGTTCATTCCATTTTCTTTCACTTGAATGAAATGAGTAGAAAGCAAATTCTGAATATTCTTGTCCTTCCATGATGACCTTGGTGCTCATGAATAGTTTTGGTGTTGATGATGGCATTAATGAATGAGCTTCTACCTTATATAGTATGTTCAAGCCTTGGAGAGTAACATCAAGAAAAATGTTTCCTGCACCCTACACTTAGCAATGTTAGGTATCTTCTTGTTAATATGTTCATTGTAACAACTTCAGTTAGAAAGATTTCTTTTGTGTCTATTATATCTATGCTTGTTAGGATTTGCTAAGTGGACACAAATTAGAGTCACCTGGGAGGAGAGAACTTTAGTTAAAGAAATATCCCTATCAGATCAACCTATGAGCATTTCTGTGTGACATTTTCTTGATTGTTGATTGATGTGTGAGGGCCTCCACCCATGGACAAGTGGTCCTGCCTGTGGAGTAAGAAAGCAAATTGAACAAGCCATGGGGAGCAAGCCAGTAAGCAGCATTCTTCCCTGGTTCCTTCCTCTGCTCCTATTTGAGTATCTACTCTGATTCCCCTGAGTGATAGACTGGCAATGTGTAAGATAAAATAAACCCTTTTATCTTTCATGTTGGTTTGGTCAGTATTTTATCACACCAATAGAGAAGCAAACCAGGACAATATCACTTAGTCAATTGTGATTTCCTTAATGGTGAATATCTAACAGCTTTAGCTTTATATCCTTGGAGTTCACACTGTTCTGATAATGGTAGATTTATTAATCTGACACATGAATTTGTCCAGTTTAAAGGTTCATAAAGGGATACAAAATTGGACAGAAATGAAGAGCTGGAGAATTGGCTCAGGAGTCAAGAGCACTCTTTCAGAGGACCTGTGGTAAATTCCTGGCTTTCATATAGCAGCTCACAATCATTTATAAATCCAGTCCCAAGAGCCCTGATGTCCCCTTCTGGTCTCCAAGCACACCAGAAATGAACATGGTATACAGATATATATGCAGGTAAAACATCCATACATATGAAATAAGACATTTTAAAATTAGACAGAAATGGGAAATTTAACATCACTTTTGGAGAGGTGACTTAAATGTATGGAAGTAATAACCATAGGGTCAAGGAAATTGGCTCAAACTAGTAGCCAGGGCATGCACACAATATACTTTCTTATGAGCCAACCTGGAGTCTGCCTGAGGGCCTAGCAACAGACGCTGTCAGAGTTCCTGATCACGCCCAGCCAATGAGGGGTGGCCACACAATGCCACCATATTGGGACACAGCCTGGGTGCTAGAAGCAGAGTATATAAGACCTTAACTGTTATTGAATAAATGAGTCTGATATTTGCCTTTAACTGACTCCCAGTGTCTGTGCTGTTGATGCCATGCCTTCTCATCCCCTTCCCTGAAGGAGTCATTTGGATCCAGCAACAATAACCCTTTAATTTTACTTGTTGTTAATGAATGACATCTATATCTTTGCTAAAAGAGAGATCACAGATGGACATTAGACCTCCCATGATTCCTCACCCTTAAGTTCAGCATTGGCCAACCAACTCTAAAACAGCTATTCCTTTTTACATTAATAACATGTGTAGGATTTGGCAACTGAACACAGTGCAATAATAGCACTTATTTGAATGAATGAGTAGCTGTCAAGTTGATGGAATTCTTCAAGTAGAGCAATATGACAGTGAGCAGGCAGGCAGATCTAGGATTTTTAAGCCTACAAGGCCAACACTGTACTCAGTAGAACACATTCCTAGGAGGTCGCTGATGTAAAGATAACAAGTCAGAGATCTCAAGGGAAATAAAAGGGCTCGCGTCAACTTTTTGTGCTGACCAATTTCTTTGATGTAAGGTTATTTTCGTTTGATAGCTCAAAGTACTTGAAGCAAGATATGCCTCTTCATAGAAAATGAGTTCATAGTCTTAACAATACCTGACTGTTTCTCCTTATTTTGAGAAATTTCAGTCACATAGAAACATTAAAAGTAGAGTCCAATAAATATCATTGCTTTTTTGTTTGTTTGCTTTTCCCAGGTACAGAGTGTCTCTATGTAGCCCTGGCTAGCTTGGTATTCTTTCTTCTTTCTTCTCTCTCTCTCTCTCTCTCTCTCTCTCTCTCTCTCTGGTTTTTCGAGACAGGGTTTCTCCGTGCAGTTTTTGTGCCTGTCCTGGTTCTCATGTTATAGACCAGGTTGGCCTCGAACTCACCAAGATCCACCTAGCTCTGCCTCCCGAGTGCTGGGATGAAAGGCGTGTGCCACCACCGCCTGGCATGGCCTGGGATTTTTTATGTAGACCAGGCTGACCTCAAACTCAGAAATCTAACTTTCTTTTTTTCCAGAGTACTGGAATTAAAGACATGTGACACCATGCCTGACCAACAAACTCTGTGTTCTTTAGTCATTATCTCTGTTTCTGAACTAGAGCAATGTCTTAGGAGGAAAGAGGGTCTTGCTGCTCTTCCAGGAGACTAAATTTTGGTTTCTAGCACCTATATCAGTAGCTTACAATCACCTGTGGTGATATTTTATCTGTGTACCCTAATAAAGTTTATCTGAATATCAGAGGGAAAATGCCAGCCACTACAGTAAACATAGACGTCAGGAAATGATAGCACATGCCTTTAATTCTACCACTTGGAAGGCAGAGATGCATTTGGATCTCTGTGAGTTCGAGGCCATACTGGGAACAGGGCCAAGCATGGTGGTATATACCTTTAATTCCAGCACTAACCATAAAGGTCTGGAGGTCTGTACAGACAGTCAGGAAGTGATGTAGCTGGGCTGAGAGAGGAAGTGAGATGCAGAACAGAAAGGCATATAGGCATGAGTATACAGGAAGTAGGTCTCTTTGGCAGAGGTAAAAGTGGTAAGAACGTGGCTGGCTTCTTTCTGCTTTTCTGATCTCTCAGTTTTTCACCCCAATGTCTGGTTCCAGGTTTTTTATTAATAAGACCATTTAGCATTTTGTCCTACAACCACCTGTAATTCTAGCTGTTTAAGTAGCCTCAGGGTCTCCCACACTCTCATCTGGTCTCCATAGGCACTTGGACATATGTACACACATATACATGTAGACAAACATCCGAGTTTGTGTGTGTGTGTGTGTGTGTGTGTGTGTGTGTGAGAGAGAGAGAGAGAGAGAGAGAGAGAGAGAGAGAGAGAGAGAGAGAGAGAGAGAGAGAGATCTTTGTTTTTTTTAAAAAAAGATCTCTGGTTCTTATGGGGGATGATTTTACACCTCCAACCCCAGGATCACTTGTCAATGGCTGGTGGGTCTTAGTTGTCACTCCTAGTGCCAATTAAAGAAAGACAATGATACTGATAATTATCTTACAGAGCATGAAGTGGCTCCTCACAGAAGAACCCTCCCACTCCAAATAACAGCAGTAAAGAGGCTGAGCAGTTCTGGCCTACCAAATCAATGGTAAAGACAGTGCCACATGTACCATATCCCCTTCTCCTTATTCATTTAGCTTCTGTTTCTATCCCATCCCTCACTCCTTTAATCCCATGTCTCTACCTGCAAACATAATATGTCACTCTGAATCCACAGGATCAGTCTCCTTTAAAACTGCAACAATACATCCATTAGATTGTATATTACTATAATATTATTGAATGTATAGGCCATGTCCAAATCTTCCAATTACTCTAATAACATTTTTTGAAGTGCTTGTTTGAATCATCATCAAATCCAGTTTGATGATTTGCATTTATGTGTCTCATCTCTTTCTTTAATGATGTTTTAAAAGTGTAAATCTATTATAATCTTAATACTTTATGAAGTGGAATTGTGGTCTTGTTATTCAAATACCAGTAATGATGATGATGGTTTGTAAACCATGAAGTGACAATGAACATTTGTAAACTATGGTTATTCAAAAATACATACTGAAGCACACTGTGACTGCCAAAGCTAATTGTCAAACATCTACTGTTTGTTAATGGAGCTAATGTGCAAATCATTAGAATGTTTATATGAAAAGCACATGATAATTGTGGATAATACAAATAGTAGAAAAGGCCCCTACAGATAACACCCAGAATTTTTCAGAGGACATAATTCAATAGAAACATAAACTGACAGTACATCATCATTCAGATATGGAACACGTGATGGTTAACATTGACTATGAACTTGACAGGATCCATGAAATGAAAAAGCCCAGGAGGAATTACATTTACTAAGTTAATTTAGGTAGAAAGAGACATCTTAAAAGTTGGTGGCACCATTCTCTGGGTTTGGATTCCATAGGAAATTAAAAGGAGAAAGCTAGTGGGACAAGCACATTCATCTCCCTTGGCTTCCTGCCCACAATGCCATGTGACCTACTAGCTCAAGCTTCTGCCCCATGCCTTCACCACCATAATGTACTGAACCCTGGAACTGTGAGCTAACATAAACACTTCTTTTCTTATGTTGCTTTGGTCAGAGAATCCTATCACAGCAATGGAAAAATAACCAGTACTGAAAAGAAGGATCCTAGTTTCTAGAATGATGAAGTGGATCAAGTAGAAATCAAAGAACACCCATAGCAACTTGGTGCTTGTGGAAAACCAGCAGGACAGATAAGTAAGAACATAGCAGCACAATATAGACACTAGAAGAAGATGTTTGGTCTTGAACAGTCTACTCTGACTGCAAAGCCCCTCACAGCTGTCTTGATGAACATAAATCCCAAAGAACAGCAAGGCAAGTGTAGTAAATGCCAGGTACCAATCTATCCCTCCTATCTTTCTTTCTTCCAGAAAAGATCCAATGTGAAAAATGAATCTCTTGCTAGGTTAATTTGGTTTGGCTGATGACACAAGAGAAGATTGGACCATTTGAGTTAAGAGATGATTCCGAGTGGAAACAAAAGTGTTGTGGAGGCCAAGCTTATACAGAGCTACTTTTCTTGCCATCCCCAAGCATCAACTGAAGAGAAGAGTGAACTTTCTCAAGGTTCTGAAGTGATGGTTATGTATGACACTGAAACACTATGATGTTCTGTCCCTTGGATGTGGGTGGATATGGGTTAGAATGATATCTAGGGTGTCTTTTTCTCCTAAGTACCTTTTACCTTTAAGATACTACACTCATTCAGTAAATCATTTGACAATGGTGCTAGTCATTATGCAAGGTAGAGCTGTGACAGAGATAGTACTTGTCTTCTTGGAACTTAGACTATTGTTGAGGAAGGCAGGAATCATGGCTCACCTGACCTGGACATTGTCCCAGCTCTGGACTGTTTCTTGAACCCTGGACTTAATAAAATCTCCTCAGAAGTGCCTTTGTGTACTAGGAAGAGGTTAATGCAAATACCCACAACTGGTCAAAGTGTAGAGAATAAATGTATGCTGAGTGTTCAGCCACAAATGGGACATCCATATCACATCCCTTCCCCCAAAGGCTCAAGCACCACCATAAAAGAGGAGATAGGAGAGAATTTAAGAGCCAGAGGTAAGGGAGAACTTGGTGGAAACAGTGCCTTCTGGATATAACAGGGGCTCTGCACTTATGAACACATGGCAACTGTGGTTGCCTGTAATAGATCAATCCAGTTAAAAAATCCAGTATTAAGTGAGGAGGGGGTCACAATCCCCATCCATACCTGAGGAGATATTGACAGTTGATGGTTGCTAAAGGGTGGATAGTTAACTTTCCTTAGAGGTGTGGATTGTAGTAGATAGACGATCCATATTCCAATTATGTCCCAACACCCATGAACATATGGGTGGTAGTAACAGAACTTGATGTGTTGTTTAAATACATAAATGAATGAATAGATAGATAGATAGATAGATAGATAGATAGATAGATAGATATAGATAGACAGACAGACAGACATGAAGTTGGGAGAGGGTTTGGGATATAGATCTAGGAGTAGTTAGGTTAAGGAGTGGAGGAGGAATATGGTTAAGGTAAACTGTATGCATATATGAATTTATCAATGAATTAATAAAAATATTATATTTAAATTAAAACTTATCAGGAGTTTGACATAGTAAGAATGAGAAGACAGAGATATCTTTCGTTTCTTAAATGATCTCACACTGACTTCTAATTTATACCAATTATAAAGTGGATTTTCCTCTGTCCTAGAGGGTCTAATCTTGTATTTAGCTGCAATATGGAGCTTGAATATGCTCCCAGAACCCAAGTTCATCATGTCACAGCCTTGATGTGTGATTGCAGGATTCATGGCACAAAGCATTGGTTGAAGATGCCAAATGGCCTAGTCTAATTCTTAAATGTGTTGTTAAAACATTTTTACAACCACTCATCATCTTGAGGGCATTCATCTTTATGTTTCACTTGTTTATGGAGGACGTAAAACCTCATCCTGCTACTCATAGAGATTAATCAAATGCAAAACATTTCTTATTGAATGGGTATGTAGAAAATGCAGACATTTTCTGACTTAGCTAAAATCCTATTTTCACTTTGTCGGAGACATGCACCTATTAATCTATTTTTATAATCATGTTTTTAGTTTTTTCAATTTAACATAGGAAGTGTTTGAATTATATAGTTCACTTTACCTTCTTCGCCTTGCTTCTTGGTTTTCAGAGTCCTAAATTTAAAGCATATTTTAAAAAACTTTGTAGAAAAGATATATTTACTTTTGAAGAGGATGAGGCATGCAAATAAGGTTCAGATGACAACCTGTGGGAGACAGTTTTCTCCTTGCACCATATGTATTCCTGGCATTGATCTGGTGTCATCAAGCTTGGTGGCAAGCACTTAACCCATTGAGCAATCTTGCTAACCTTAAAGCATTTTTATTGAAGAGATAGCTACAAGTTCATCTCATTGTTTTCTGGGCAAGAGAAAACATTAGAAGTTGGAGAGTTTGGATTTGCAGCACTTATATAAAAGCTAAGCATATTTATTGGTATGTTCCTGTGAGCCTAAGCATGGAGAGGATGGTGGAGAACAGGAAGATCCTGGTACTATCTAGCCAAAACAGTGAGTTCCAGATTCTAAGAGAATATATCTCAGAAAACAAAATAATATAAAAATTAGATGAAGAAGAAATAGAAGACCCCTGGTGTTGACCTTCACATGTGCACTCACGGGCAAGTGAACTCCCACCACTCACATATACAATGTGTGCAAGTGTGTTTATACACACACATAGAGTCAAAATATTTTTAATTATCTAATACCAGCTACAAACAAGAATAAAAGGGATGTTTATTAAAAAGAAGAAAGGATATAGAGAGAAGGCACTAAAATATGTATATACTTTTTGTGAACTAAAAGTAAAAATGTATAGAGATGAAAGAACCCTGGCCTGGAAACTAGAGGCTAAGTTCTAGGGCTAACTAGTATCCAAGGCTCTTTTCAATAAAACTTTATTTGCACAAAAATTCTATTTGGCCATCAACCTGTAGCTGCGAACCTCTGATTTATACTAGAATCTAGGGAAAACCATTTATGTTTTCCTTCTTTGGTTACCTCCTTCATGGAGTGAAAGTGCTAGAGTCCATAATTTTTGATGGGCCTTTCAGCTCTAAAATGTCCACCTTCATCATTACAATGGACCTCTTTCTCAAGAGCTATAATCTTTAACAGTATTTGAAAAGGTCCAGATGCATAGATTCTAGGGTGAGGGAAACCGTTTTCATCATCAGGGAACAGTTTACTACTCAGGAGAAATGAATAAAGTTTCTGTTTTGCTATAGCATTTGAACCAGAGATGGACTGTTTTCATTGAGTGTATCACATACCTGAATATTTATGGACCATTTTAAATCCCTGAGACAAGTGATCTCTTATAAATAGATAGGCCTATGATTCGGATGGATGGAGTTCCAAATATGCACAGTAGTTGCTGCTTTCCAAAATTCACATCAAGATTCCCTGGACCCAGAGTAACAGAAGTACAAACTGGTGTGTAAAAGTTTTCAAATGAGATATTATAAAATATTATAAGAGTCATTCACAATGAAGGGGTATGATGCATAATAACACCCATCATTATTTTGGCCTTGTTTACATTTTGTTAAATTACAATCACCTAGCTAAAATACACCTCTTTCTTTTAATCTCAAGCAAAAGTTGTATCTGGCCTGCTATCTCAATGTGTGCTGGGGATGCTTTTTATGCTGGGAATGCTTTCTCTACAGTTGCTCATAATCATAAAGAGCAGATACTTATAGTAAACCTGTGGGTTTCCTTAGCAAGGCAAGGCAGATAGTGACAGCATGCCTGAAGGTGCTGCTGCTAACTGGACCACTTCCTTCCCTTCCCAGAGTTTGTGCATGTTGGTGCTATTTTAATAGGTTGTAGATAATGCAACCTAAACATAGAAACATAGTATGTTTTGTTTTGATCTAATTCTAGAAGAGTTCTATTGGATTTCATTTGGAATTATTAGTAAATAGACTCATGCCTTTAGTCCTGTACTGACCTGACTTTCTCTGCCACAGTCCTGAATCAACATGCAGCCCATGGTGCTCCAATTTTTTTGAAACAGTTAATATAAAAACACAAATGTGGACTCACTACAAAATGTGGAGATAAAAATGATTTTCAATGGTGTCAGTCTAAATGTCAAGGGGAAAACACAGCATTTCACTAAATCCCTCAATATCTACACATTTCCAAGGTCATGAAAATGTGTAGAAATAGTAAAAGGGCCTCATATGGGATACAAATATATATATTTGAAAATAGGTATCTATCAATCGGGGCTTTTCTTTCTAAAAGATTTCTATTAATTTCATACAAATTATATTATGATCATCCTCATCATGTTTTCTCCCATCTCCTCCCGGATCCACCACCCAATCCATACCCACCCAACATTGTATTCTCAGGATTTTCTTTTTGAAACCTGTGGAGGGCTGGAGAGATGGCTCTGATGTTAAAAGTACTTCCTACTCTGGCAGAGGGCCTGGATTCAGCTTTCAGAACCCACATGGTAGAACACAACCATCTGTAACTCCAGTTACATGTGGTGATACACTTTTACTCCCTTGGGAGCCAGGCACAATGAGGTATGCTTGCACACATGGAAGCAAACACTCATCTGTGAAACCCCAAATAAATAAATCTTTTAAAATAGCATCAAGTTCACTAAGGGCATTCTATAGCCTCCCCTACTACTTCAAAGAAAAGCTATCATAGGAATATTTGGGAAGGTTTCAGTGATGCTGGAAGCCAATTTGCACATACTTCCCATGCATAGTCACCTTTATATTTCCTTTTTTCCATTTATTTGAACCTTTTCCTTGTGCAGCATTTGACGAATAAAATTGTACCAGATAGTTAAGCTCTTTCCCTCAAATACTGAACCATCTGCTACTAAGCAGAGAGAAGAAATGGGGATGCATAAGGGCTGAAAGTAGAAGTATTATACCTTGGCTGTCGGCAAGGAAAAACCATAATTATACTCTATGGCTTTGGCAAATTCTGGAGGCAACAAGAAAGGCCCATGCTTTAAAGGGAAAAAAGTTACTTTCATAGTTCATTCTGACCTCATATTTCCACTACAATTCTGATAACAATTATTTAGTTCATGACAATTACAATAGAAACTGTGCAAGATAAATGGTGCTATTAGCAACCATGTTAGACTTCCTTAGTTTTCATCCATCTTCTGTGACTTCTACTCAGAATTCACTCATATTATTTTCATTCCATCTGTTCCACCTGTAGGCATATGATCATTGCACACAAGGAAAGATCTAGACTCCCCTTGCCTTAACTCAAGAAATGGCTACAGGCTCCATCAACTTTATATGTCCAAACATAATTAGTTTGTAAATCATGGCCAAGCCAAACCATCATGTACTTTTTCTAAAATGTGCCATAGAGACAAAATGAGGTGAATACACAGGGGAAGGCAATAAGCTTCCTATAGTTCTACATCATGGAGTAATGATTTCCACAGCAAGGAAGACATTTATTTACAAACTGTAAGGAAAGAACTCTGTTGTAACAATAAGTGACATACAGAAGTTTTTATTAGACACATTCTAAAAATCTCCTCCTCCATCTGACAATAATAATATATCTGTGGCTGTGAATGTTTCCAGGAAATAGATTTTAGGAATTAGCCAACACATTTATTAGAAAAGTGCCTGGAAGCCTTTCATAACATAAAGGACCACACACAGCAGCTTCTGAACCAGTGGGCTGATGGGAATGTTCAGGACTCTGTTTCTAATGAGCTGTCAGGTCAAGCTGATGATGATGGTCCAAGATCCACACTTGAGTAACCAGCATAAATAATACAGCATAAACCTGGTTGCTAGATATTTCAATTTGAGGTTTCCAGATGGACAGTGGCTGACAGGTAAGGCCAGTGAAGGTGGCCTGACGGGTGTACCAAAGTATAAGTCAGCACTCACTCCTTACCTTTCATTGACTTTTATCGAGAACTTGTTTGAACAGGCAAAGTAAGACAAAACATATCCATGGTTATTGCAGCTTCTGATGTAGAAGAATCTTGATCAACAGTAACCAAGAGCATCCACAACAGTTTATTCAAGAGTTTCTTTCTCAGTGGTATCCTTCTTCTAAGTGTTTCCCTCAGAAGTTCTGTCAGCATCCAGAACTCCAACCCCACACCCAAGACCCACTTTGTCCTTAATCCTTGTCTTTGGCTTTAGCTCTTTCCCACAGCACATTAAAATCTCTGTGGAACTTTTCTTGACACCTCTGCTTTATTCTTATCCAACACGATGAGTTGTGTATACAGGGTATCTCACAATTCACCTCAAATCTGCAAGATCACAAAGTGATCACTTGGTCCCAGTACAGAACAGGTACAAAAGCTAAGTAAAGAGACACAGTATGTAAAATTAGTTGAAAACAATAAAAATAAACTCAATTGAAAAATATAAAGCCCTTCAGAAATATACACAGTACCAATTTGGGTACTGTTTGTTACACAGTAATGCCATCTCTCCACCTATTCTTCACACCAGTACTCAGCCAACTGTTGTGCATGGTCCCAGTGCTTGTTTTTGTTTTTGTAAACAAAGTTTTATTAGAAAATGATTTGCCACAACTGTTCATCTAAGTATTGTTTGAATTTGCTTTCATGCTTTAAAAAAAAACGGTAACGGAAGACATGGCTTCCATAGCCTAAAATATTTACTGCTTTCTAGCAACTCAAATGCATCATATATTGTAGCCAACCAGAGATAGGTCAACAAATAGATGAGAGAGTGTGGAGAGCTATATACCAAAACCAAAACCAAACCAACCAAATAAACAAAAGCTAGGGTGTCACCAACAGTGATGTTTGCTTAAACTTAGAGTCCAATACTTGCAATCTAATTAAACTAACCCTAGGGTTTTTCTAGGGCACAAATAAAGCCTTGATATTTATGACAGGGATATTTCTGTCATCCATAAGCAAAGACATGATCATCCCTGAAACTAAATTACCGGAAAACATGGTCCTTTGGGCAACAAAATAAGTGTTTCTTACAGCCATTTTGTTTGATAGGTATTTTACAAGAGGCTCCATGGTGAACTATAGCCATAAAATAGTTGATATTAGTTATATTGATTCTTAGTGAATCTTTACTTCCAAGTCTAAGAGAGATAAAGTGCACACTAGGACCCCTTCACAACATAGATGAGCTAAAGGCACAGACACTGGCATTGCTGTGTTACAGGCTGCATGCTTCTCCTTCTCCAGCAGCCTCATTCATCTGGTATTTTACAATTTTAGCCAGACTCCAAGGACGCAGCAGGAAAAAGAGGTGGAATTGCATTTTGTAAGCAATTACTTAGTTCTTTACTCTTAAATTAAAATGTCTTTCTGTGTATTTACTTTCCCGTGGAATACAAATGTATCTATCCCATTGCCTTGGAGTGGATTAATTCAAATATTTTCCTATTATGTCCATCTACCACATGGTCTAATTCTCAGCATTGTATTCACAGTCTGTCCCTCAATCAGCTCTCCATGTTCGAGTCAATACTTTTGCAATGTTGTGTTCTTTGTTGGTTTGTCTGAAACAGGGTCCCATTCTATAGCTGATATAGGAATTCACTTTGTAACCCAAGCTGCCTTCAAGCTCATAGCAATCCTCCTACCTCAGTTTTCCAACTGCTTTGAATTGCGGCATAAGCCATCATAGCCGGCTTCTAACACTGTAATTTTGACTCTCATAAACTCATGCAGCTTCTAGAAATTGGTAGGAAAGATGACATAAGAACTGTGTTCCTAAGAGGCTGGTATGTTTGAGGCCCTTTCAAATGAACTTACTCAAAATTAATATTTACAATTATAATGTTTTCTTACATTTTCTTTTCTTCACTAAAAATATAAAAATGTAGATTTCATCCACACTCAGATTTTATATAAGGGTTTTACATCTAAATTTAGATGATGTTTTAATAATTTGGGTAAAGAAGACTTATAAGTGTGGTGCTTAAATTAAGTTTACATGACTTAGGCATGGCTTACAGTGAAAATTATGCATTTCATGAATAATCATTTTCAGTAGCTTAAAATTCATAAAATTCCCCTAAGCCACATAAAATAGATTTTGATTCTATGAAGGATGAGTATACAAATATTCTAATGAAAGGTCTACATCCTATATCAACATGCCATTCTGGCATAGCAAAAGTCTAATTGTTTATAGAAGATAATGAGGTGTGAATGATACATGTAGGCTAAATTGGTACTCATAAACTTTTGATGGTTCCAGTAATTAACTCTGCTATGTCTGTTCCTCTGTGTAACCTACACCCCCTGCAGGGTAAATGACACTAGCTATTCATCCTCTCAAAGGCTGATTAAACTGTCATTTCTTCCCTGAAAGTTCTGTGCTCAAGTAAAGTCCAAGCTGGGGGTCTCTGTATGCCTGTAATATTTTTTGATGCCATCTCAGGCTTCCATTTATCATAGGTACCTTTAAAACGACAGGGGTTTATATATTCTATGTGTGGGTGTGTTTGTGTGTCAGTGGGAGTCTGCATAACAGTGTGTGTGCAAATTCTCAGTAGAAGCCAGGTCAGAAATGAGTATCCCCTTCATTTGTTTCTCTACTTTAACTTTTGAGACAGGGTTTCATACTAAACTTGGTGTTCACCAGTTCGATACTGGCTGGCCAGCAAGTCCTAAGGGTCCTCTGGGTTCTGCCTCCCTAGTGTTGAAATAATAGGTGTGCAGCCACCTAATAATTTTATATGTGGGTGCCTATAATTTTAAATGTAATCACCTATAATTTTATATGTGGCCACCTCTTAGATTTGGATCCAAACTCTGTTCTTCAGGCTTGTTTGTGAACACTTTACTGAGTCATCTCCTGGATCTCAAAAGCCAAAGATTTACCACAGAATTCTTAGTTACCATCCCCAACTTCCTCATCCTTCCTTCTGTAGCCTTATCAATGGCTACCACTTAGTGCAAGGACATCTACAAAGAATTGCCTGCATTTCTTTTCTGAGACTGCCTTCTGTAGCCTTTCAGGGGTTGAGCTGGCTAGCCCTTTGAAGCCATTTCCATTTATCCTCCAGAATAACTGCCTATCATTCTGACTTAAATTCATTCCTCATGAACCTTTCTTTGCAACTCCCCTTGTTCAAATAAAGTAGCCACTCTTCACATGCAGTTATACTAAACACTGGAAGTGTAGAGAGTCTGAATCAGGATGAGCCATAAGTGTGAAATACACAGTAGAATTTAAAGACTTAATTGGGAAGAGATACAAAAATCTTATTAATACTTATTAATACATTTACATGCTGAACTGATACCAATTTTTACTAAGCAATATATAGTAAAGGTGAATGCCATCAGTTTAGTTGGGTTTTCAAATGTGACATTAGAGAGTTGGATGTGGAGGGCCAAGTGTGTACTCCCAGCACTTGGGAGGTGGAAGTGGGAAGACAAGAGAGTGACTCCAGTCTGAGCTGCACCATGAAATTCTGTTTCAAAAGATGAAGAGATATACTAGAATAACAGACAACTTAAAGAACCTATAGCTCTTCTTGGGACTTCATTAGACTGAGCTACTCTGTGACATTGAGACAATATTAGGTACCCCTCTCATAGATATTTTTATAATATCATTCTTTCTGCTTCGTTTATTTGCCTGGAGGACTTGTCTATTTTTCTGGGCTCTCTTGATTGCCTGAAGTAGACAACTTAATATTTTGTTCAGGATTATGCCTACAACCAGTGCATACTGGACACTTGCATATATCAGCTAAATGAAAGTAAGAACTACACTGAGAATCCAGAGACCAGAATCATAGTATGTTAGGCCACAATTAACATGGAGATTATACCTTGCAACCCTTGTAGTTTCACTGACTCCAAATATCTAACACAAGTATTTAAAAGAGGCTCTTTTTGATCATCAGGTTTTCAGTTTTTTAAATAAGTCATATATATGACAAAAGTATATGTATATATATATATATATATATATATATATATATATATATATGAGACAAAAGTGTATATATGAGATAAAAGTATATATACATATGTGTGTGTGTGTTTCTTTTTGCACCTTCCTCTGGATTCTATAAAATCCTCATTAATGAATCTGCACAACAGTAAGGTAAAAATTGTTGCTTCCAAGTATTAGTTAGCTTTATAATACTATAACAGATTCTTGAAATAATCACCTTATAAAGAAAAAAAAAGGTTATTTGGATTGCAACTTTGGTGTTTCTAGTCCATTGCCAGGGGCTTCAATTTTGTTGGGCATGTAATGACACTTAAGAGGAGAGTATGTGGTAAAATAAAACCACTCACTTCATAACCAGAGGAAAAAAATGAAAGGATAAGGAATCTACATGAGTTCCAATGGCCTCCTTGAGGAAGCATCTCCACTAATCTATCTTCCTTTCACTAGTCGATACTTCTTTATTTTTGATTTGCTTTTTGAAACAGTTTCTCATGTATCTAAGGCTATCTTCAAACTCCCTCAATAGCTTAAAAGGACCTTGCTCATCGATAATCCTCACTTTACCCACTAAATGCTGGGATTCCTTGTGTGAGCAATCAAACTTGTTTCATATGGTGGTGAGTATTCAACCTGGTGCTTCACGCATGTGAGGCAAGTGTTCCACCAATCAAGCTATATCCCAAACCCTCACTTCTCTTTTTGTTTTTTTAAACAAGGTTTCACTCTGTAGCTTTGGCCAGCCTGATGTTTCCTGTACAGACCAGGCTGGTCCCAATTTTGTGACAATTTATCTTTCTTTGCCTCACTAATTGCTAGATTTCTGAGCATGTGCCCCACTCAGCCTTAGTATACATTTCTTCAAAAGTCTACCACATTCTGATTAGCACCTAGCTGGGACCAAGATTTTAACATATGTGCTTTAGGATGTCATCTCAGATATCTATAGAAGGAAGTTTTATGGGGTGGTGTTAATACAGGAGAATCAATGGAGTTAGCATTCTTATTACAAGAGGGGTACAGTGTGGGCATATGTAGAAAAGGTGCTGTGGTGGAAGATGCCTCTCTGAATCCCGATGGTAAATGCCTTACAGGCCATACTAGCCAATATGCTAGGGACATATCCTCCCTGTCAGCTTCCTCTTTCAGGGATTAAGGAACAAGCAAAAAAGAGGGGCTCCAAAGTCCTGGGTATTGTTACCTTAGCTCTTTAACAGGGTCTGGAGTTCCCAAATCACCCATTCTGTGAATTCTTATATGCTCATGTTTGCTCTTAGGCCTTACTATTATTTAAAAATAATCTTATACACTACAGGAGTTAACATTTATGTGCTGCCAGTTCATATTAGTGTTACTGCTGTGATAAGTGTTTCTGATGTAGACTCTGGAAATCATTAAGCCCATTTGCCTTATTTATAGAAAAAATGCCAGTCATCCATCATGATGCACAAGACGACCTGCTCCAGGCCTGCCTCAGTTTAGTAAAAAGGAGTGAACTGAGAGTTGCTTCATCCAGAGCACCAGAGGATGAATTGAAAAGAAAGGAGCAGAGACTCCTGGAAGCAAAATATACCCTTAGGTAAAAGCTACAAAAGGCACAATTACTATTTATATTCCATGTGATTTCTGCCAGTGATAACTAATCACTAATATAGCTGGAAAAAAATCTCTTCTGGGAAAAGAGTCAAAAATCCAAAGCTTTCTGGAAACTCGACTTTCTTCATTTCATGTCTTTTTCTTTCCCACTCTTTGCTCTTTCCTGAGACTGGGTCTAATATATCCCAAGCAGGCCTTGATCTTGGTATGTAACTGAAGATGACCTTGAGCTTCTGATTCTCTTGCCTCTATTTTCCCAGATCTGGTATTATAGTATGTGCCATTATGCATGGCTTATGGGTTAGTTGAGATGGAACCCAGGGCATTGCATGTGCTAGGCTAGCACTCTACCAACTAGGCTACATTCTCAGGCTATCTCCCTCCTTCCTCCTCCTCTTATCTCACTCTGTCCTTCTTCCTCTTTTTCCCCTTTTCCTTTCTTTTTTGTTCTTTGCTTTTTCATATCTTATCTTTCTCTTTATGTAGCCTGCTCAAAAGTTCTATTTTGGACCCTCTCTGATCACCCCTAGAGAATTCAACACTCTAAATCTCAAAGGTGTTTGTTGTGTTTTTCTTCTCACCCACTGCCAGCCTTGCTTTAAGATTTGGCCATGTGTCCTTGAAGCCAATCTGTTTATATAATTGTTCTAATTTCTTTCTTGTAATTACTTTTTACCTGTTTCTTTTAAGCCTCACCCTTTCGTCCCATTTCTTTTTCATCTCTCACCCTTGGAGAATTTCTTTTTCTGGCTGGCTCCCTTCTTCTCTTTGGCAGTGGTTCATGGAGGCACAAATAGTCATAATGATGAAAATGTGAGGTTGCAGGGCGGGGGAGGGGGCTCACCTAAGGAGATGAAATTGCCCTGCAGACATTAGCTCATCACTTTCCCCTCAGTTCTACAAAGAAAGGACTTGTTTCCCAGGAGCGACATGCAAGGGTGAGTACAGATACATTCTGCACCTTAAAAGAACTATGAGCAGATACTTGCTCACCACAGTCCACCCAGCATCTGGGACTTTTCTGTTTCTAACCCTACCTTCTGGACATCATCTTTAACTTTAACACAATTCCTCCCTCTAAAATTAAGTTTAGCTTTAAATTTGCTACTTCCCAGTTGTTGAAAGGGCACAAGACAAACAAAGAAACAAAGAAAACCACAAAACAATTTCGGCCTGTTTCATGTTCTATTTCCAGTTGTGTTCTTACATTCAGATGCCACTATACCTGACCTTTCATTTGCTTTCAAATTCTTTTCCAGGCTGAAGTCACTGGTAACTCCCTTTTCATACTACTTTCTCCAAGGTGGAGTTTCTTCAGGCTTGTTTTTCCTGTGAACACCTTAGAATAAATGTTCCCTCCATGACAGCAGTTCTAAACCAGTGGGTCACAACTCCTTTGGGGTCAAATGACCCTTTCAAATACATGGGTGGCCTAAGACCTTGGAAAACATGATTCATAACAGTAGCAAAATTAGAGTTGTGAAGTAGCAATGAAAATAATGGCTGAGGGTCACCACAACATGAGGAATTGTATTAAAAGTTCACAGCAGGCTGGGCCGTGGTGGCGCAAGCCTTTAACCCAGCACTTGGAAGGTAGAGGCAATTGGATCTCTGAGTTCGAGGCCAGCCTAGTCTACAGAGCGAGATCCAGGAGAGGTGCCAAAGAATCCCTGTCTCAAAAAACCAAAAAAAAAAAAAAAAGTTCACAGCATTGGGAAGGTTGAAAACTGTTGTTCCAGGAGAACCAACACTGGGCCCCCTGCAGAGATCGCCTCCTCACTGTGAAAAAAAAAAAAGGCACCCACCAAATTACAAGTCATGCTCAAACTTTTGTTTTAAGCTTCCAATATATGTCAGCTCAAGGCACAATGGAATTCTGAACCAAAGTGTTGCCAAGGCCCAGTGAGAGCTGAGAACCTAGGGAATCTGTCCCCGTATCACAACAGTGTTCTGAGCACTTCATCTTTAGAGGGTGTATTTCCTTAGGGCAAAGGGCCCTAACCATGTTAGAATCCTGCAGAAGTTTCTATGCAAATGTGTAATTCTTTAAATTACTGTTTATAAGTATAAAAATAAAACAAAGCACTACAGGCCTCCCAACATTATTTTGGCTGTTTTTTAATCTATAAACAAACATGTTAATATATATTTATATTATATTTATATATGATATATATGATATTTATATATATAACATTTGTAGATCATTCATAGTATAAGCATAAATTTCATTATTAATATATATCCATTGAAAAATTATATTTGTATGTAACAAACATGCAATAAACATTTGTCAACAAGTGTCTGCAATGGCAACTCATATTTGTGGATAAATATTTATTATTATGAATTGTTTTTAATAATCCCACATAATCCCTCATCTCAATGGAGCTAATTTGTCTTTGTGGATGGTGGATACAATCCAGTTGGGAAGACTACCTAGCAGTTCTTGTCACACAGCATGAACACCTTTTCAAACCACAAAGACCTTGATAAAATACTATGCATACTAAGACCAGCATTCTCAGGCTCTGTGTTGACTCCACAATACAATATTTCAGTTGCAAGCTGCCTTCTTTAGTAAGAACTTCCATCAAAATGATTGTTTGTGAGGAAAGGGGAACTCTCTGTAGGAAATTTGACTCATCCAAGCTTAGTTTTCTTGCTGTGCTCTAGATTTTGTTGGATAGCTTGGAGTGCAGGACCCACTAGCCTTATTACCTAGCTTCTATTCATAAGGGACAACAGATAGATTGAAAAAGACATCACTGGACAACAGGGTTCATCATGAAGAACTTGGGGAGTGAAGACAACTTACCTTGGCAGGTTACCAATGGCCAGAGGCCATTTTATTTTATAGCAAATAATAATATATAGGTCTTGAATTGCCTTGTGTGATTTCTTATTGCTCTTTGGGGGAGTCAATTGTATATAGTGCAGTTTGGAGTGACAGTGAAATTCTAAAGGTTGAAACCCCTGCTCTAAAAAGAGTATATAGAAAAGATGATAGAATGTGGTCTTGAGAGTCAGTAACAAAACTGCCTTATCTAGGGTGTCATTGTAACTCATGCTGAAATCCTATGGCAAGAGGATGATGATGTGGTTTGGATATTCTCTTCATTCGCATACTATTTTTGGTATGCCCATTGCTTAAAAGCCTAAAGTTACACATACAGCAGAACATAGAAGGTAGTTTAGAAAATTAAACAACTTCATTTAAATGTAGATTCCTTTCTGCAAGTATGTTTACCACTCTAGGGCTGATGAGATGGCTCCATTAGTCAAGTGTTTACTGGGCAAGTATGAAGACCACAGTCCAATCATCCAGAACTCACATTTAAAAATGTACAAGTGCATCCCATAATTCTAGCTCTGAGAAGGCAGAGATAGGAAGATCTTTGTGGCCAGCCACTCTACCCATATTGATGCTCTCCAGATTCAGTATATGGAGTTACCAATGAAGAAATTTCATAAAGTAAATTAAATATAGAGGTGTAAGAGAAAAAGAAAATAGCATGAAGAGTGATTGAAGAAAATGCTAATGTTGGCCTTCACATGCACACATATTTATACAGCATATTTACCACCCTGATTCTGTATAGAACTTGACAACAGAGTCATAGCATGCCTCTGATTGCCAGGCTTAATCCTCCCTTCATAGCAGCCCTTAACAATAGTGACTTGGACTTGGTAACACTGCCCTACATAGTCCTATGTTACTCTCCATTTATGCAATCATGCTCATAGGCTTTGATGCTCATGTATGATCTTTTATTGTGTGTTCTGTTAAAAATAGCTTCTTTATAGGAGTACAGTTTGTTCTAGCTCTTTTTTTTTACCATCTCACATAGATACAGCTGGGTCTAAAATCATTTGTTTATTACTGACCCCCCCCCCAATAAATTACACGTTTGCTGACAATAAAAAAGGGTAAACCCTCCTTTTATTTGCTCAGTAAACTGAGATGGAATAAATGCACATTCCCAAAGGCAAACATGACCAGTAGGATAACACTAGTAACTGAGATTTCTCAATAAGCCATGAAAATTAACTAATTCTTGTGAATTCACTAATTCACACCTCCATATATTATATTTTGGGCACTCCATCTTCAGATACCTGCCTCTCAGTTATTGCTATATGTTCTGCCCCAAACAAACCATTTCATTGAAAGATGGATAAACTGTAGTGGGAATTTAGAAATCAGTGTTTTGATAGGAGAAAGAGACCAGGAGCCTGTTGGTTTCATTGGATCCTGTGGTTTTTTATTTGTTTTTTTTTGGGGGGGGGAGTGGGCTGAGGTATCTCTGACTTAGAATCAATTTAAACCCTTTACTCACTCTATATTCAATTCCTCTAGGAGACATAACCCATAGGAAAGATCTCCCATAGAAAGCATATGTGCTTTCCTTCCTCCTTGTTTGCATGAATCTGGAACAAATTAACTTAATGTTGCATGAAAATAAGTGAAGTGTCATTTTAATTAAAAGATAGAAGTACTATATCCTTTGGCTGAGCCTAAGAAGGCACTTCCCATTGCTTAAAAGTAAAGTGGGTAATTTTCCCCTATGGCTCATCAACTAGACTTTTATCTTATGATATGCTGGAATGGGAATGTTTGCACTGAGGACTAGCTATCCATCATGTTGAGAATAAAGCCAACATGTTTTGACAATTTCACAGCACTGAAGCTGGTTCAACAGGGATACTAAGTTAAAACATCATTTGGAGTGGTCTTCTGATACTTGACAAAGAACAGTCTTCAGGGAACACCAGTTTCTAATAAGACAGCACCCAATTCTGGACTTCATCACGGTACTGTGAGTTTCATTATTGAGCTTTTTTGGGGAAATATGCTCTTCCAGTTACAGAGGGAAAGTGCTGGGCTATTATTACAAAGGGATATGGCATAGCATAAATGGGTCTAGTACAATGACATAGGAGCAAGTCTAAGGCGAAACTGGCTTGTTGCGCCTTCTATGTTTATACAAAAGTGTACAAGCAAGTGGCTTTTGAAAAAAATAGACTATACACTTTTATTTTGAATTAAATATAAAGTGTTATAAGTAAACCAAAAGAACATTGACAACACTGGATTGTTTCTAGTGTAGTGGCCAACTGCTTTTGTTATATGACATACTATTGGTAAACTTCAGAAGTCAAGGTCGTTTGCTAACAGCTGCCTTATGGCAACAGAAGAATATTCCTAAGGAGGAAGTTGTGTACCCATGTAGCACAAATGGAAATTTCTGCAGCAAGATACATATGCATACAGATCATCCACCCACTATTTGGAGACTGATACACTTTTGTGTTCAGAAACAGAAAGAAGGCAGAGCTAAGTGGACCCCTGCCAAAATGAGTAGGCTTAAATACATCAACATTGCTAAAAAAATAAAAAATAAAAACAATGCTAGTTTATTTGTTTTACTATTTTAGCAGAGTCTCCCTCTGTAGCTCTGGATAGCAATTAACAGTGTGTTCTTAGAAAGTCTCCTATCTCAGTAAGATTATATGCATGGTCCACTAAGGCCTGAGTCTTGTGTTCCTTAAATTGATTCTACCTTCTCCAATCCATTGCAAGAGTTATTTGCTTGCTTTTTCCATTACTTTTCCCTTGGGAAGGAGAAATCAGCTTTTCAAATTACTGGGATTCACTGCACACTCCCTTAAGCATGGTCTTTGGGCAGTGCAGAGGAGTATATTTTCTAGACTCCCTACTGAAAGGTTGTTGCATTCCTCGGTGATTTAAGACAGCAGGCATTCAGAGTAGATGCTCTTTTTGAGTCTTAAGGAGTCCCAAGGAAAGCAGTGTGGTATCACAGATCACAAAAGAGTAAGATCAGGTAGCAGGGGGTAGGAATGCTTCAGGAAGTGATAGAAACCAAAACCAAAAACTGGGAAGAAACTAAGCCCAAGAATACATCTGGGGAGGCAAAGGAAGCTCTTAAACATGTGGCATCAAAGTATGACTCTTAGCCTGTGTGTTTTGCATGATAGGTATTTATACAGTGACCAAAGGCAACAGTGGATTCTTCCAAGTGTTTCTGAGACTGTGAACCAGAAAGGCTTGTTCTCAGATAAACAGTGCATTCCCACCTCTTTACACTGAAAACATACCAATGTTTTTTTATGTAAAATATTATTTTAAAGTAACTAGGTTAATTATTAGTCCTATTTTGGTCTTGAAACTGTGCTTAAAGTAGTAAAATTATGGCTTTACACACACACACACACACACACACACACACACACACATATATATATATATAGATATATCTTGGCTTTTATTCTTTTTTCTTTATAATTGTTAAAATGTATTCTTTAATAGTTTCATACATGTATATAATTAATTTTAGTCATTTTTACCCCCTAATACTCTCTGTCATCACTCCTCTCCCTCTTCCACTGCAACTTTTTCTCTCAATAATAGGAAGAGAGAAAGCACATACATATAAATAGGCAGAACATTCATACATAGCAAATAAAAGAAACGAATCTTGAAAAGAAATAAACAACAGACCCATAGAAAAGCTAACATCAAGGTGTTTTAGAGATGCCCAAAACCTTTTAGGAAGAAGATTCAGCATGCTCACTGGCTTATTTCAAGAAAAAAAAACCCATAGGGACAAGAGAGGCAGAGAAGCTGATGGCTCTACCAGGGCCAGAAAACCTGAGTTCTAATTCAACAGCCTCTCTGCATACTTTCTGAAGTTCCAAATAGACGAGACAGCTTGCATTGAGAAGAATTTCAAGGCTAGAAGCTATTCTTTTCCTTTGCTTGACCTGTTATCTATAATAACAGCCTGTGGTGGTTGTGCATTCTAGGCACAGTGCCTTGACTGTTCATTCCATCCTTTCATTTAATTTTAAAGCTTACAACTTTTCTCGGTCAATGTTTACTAAAATCTGAGTTTTCAAATATTAAAAGTTGATCATCAAAGATGATTAAATTGAGCTTATAAAACCTCATTTCATATCCAACAAAGCATTTGTTTCAAGATGCAGAGGGCAATGGAACATGAATGTTTTTAAAGCCACAGCATTGGAGTATTCAGTTTATGGTTTTGGCAGGTTTCTGTTCTCAATTGTTTTATGATAAAATCTAGCTTAACTTCTACTTTTCTTGTCATGATGACATTTTGTCTTAGTGTTTCTAAGCTGTTAACTAAGCATTCTTGAGGAACACAACCCACTGAGTGAAAGTGTCAGCCACTCCTATTATTTCCTTCTCAATCAGCAATTTCAAGAAGGGAGTCTTCCCAGATTCTATCATTTCCCTAAAGCAATGACTGTCCTGGAATACATTCATGAGGATGCTGACAATGAGATAACCAGTGTAACATTCCTAAGCCACACCAGAGAGGATGTGCACAACATAAGATTCAATCACATGAAAATGTCCTTGTAACTCTGATGTTTTTCAGATATTTTACCTCTGTTTTACAGAGACAATTGACTAAAAGACATGCTATCCATATAGATTCAAAATACTCTCTCACTGCTAGGAAAAGTTAGTCCACTTACTAAGTGGTTATTATGCATGGAAGAGAATATAGTAGACAGATCATTGGTCTTAAACTCTCATTTGGAGAAATTTTACAGAATGGAGCTCCATTTGTTGAAATCTGTTTCTCTCTTTTGGCTCAATTGCGTTGCCTACTCTATACATTCCCCTCTATCTCTGGCTCCCATGTGATATGATATATAGCACCTAACCTACCTGCCATGCTTACACACTCCCAATTGAATATCTCTCTTAATTAGATTATGGAAATAGCTACAGTTGTATACATAATTACTGATAATGAGCACCTAAAGCAACATTAAATAGCAAATTGCCCTTCAAGGAAATATTAAGTTCTATATAGCTTGTTTGCCCTTGCTATCATGTACATAACATTATCTAGGAGACCTTGGGTATAATGGGGCACCAATAGTACTGTCCCTTGGTAGCTAATGAGTCACTTCTCCTACTTCATCAAATTGTCTGTGAAATTTAGTGTCCAAAATTAAGCTCAAAGAAAATCCCCTAGGGGGTGTATGTGTACTCACATGTACATATATGTGACCACATAGAATCTCAAAATGCTTACTAATAGATGCCTAGGAGAGGCAGAACATTATAGTTAATAGTAAAGGGAAAAAAACGTTTTCTTGTTGGACCAAAGAAAACATACCCTGTTGGGTGAGAAGTGGTTAGTTTTCACAGGCTACTGGCACTACAAGCTCCTTCAATGACTCAGTGCAAAGGAGCACACACTGAATATTTTATGGATGTATCAGTGGTGGATAGTTCTTACTCATTGGCAGTTTCACCTCAAGAGGCCTGGCCTGAAAGTCTGGGAACTTTTCTGTCTGAGAGGCTCCTTGCAAGTTGAATAAATGCCATCTTGGTGCTAATTAAAATATACTTGACCTATGACATGGGGCCACCGAATAAACCCTACAGCTCTCATCTTTAAAAAGGTGAGTTTGATAAAAGTTCAATTTCAGGGGATGGCAAAAACATTGAGGAATAGGCCAGGGATAGCGGTGTGTGTGTGTGTGTGTGTGTGTGTGTTGTAGGCATTTCGGGATGTGTATGCCCACTCGTGCCAGAGGTTGCATCTGATAACTGCCTCTAGCACCTTTCACCTTAGTATTTTTTTTTTGAAATAGGCTCTGTCACTGAACCTGGATTCCCCTCTTTTGTCTAGGCTAGATGACCAGCAAGTTCATGGGATCCATCTGTCTTCACTACCCGTGTCAACACTAGGGTTATAGATATGCACCATTGTGTCTGGCTGTTCCATGGGAGCTGATATCCAAACTCAAGTCCTGATTCTTAGTGAAGTACTTTATTCACTGATCCATCTCCATAGCTCCTAGGCCATACATCTTTTGCGATTCTTAAAGATATTTCAGGTCATGTGGTCTCAGGCACAACTACTCACAATAGCACAAAGCAGACCTAGCCATACCCTGAACCACTGGTTCTCAGCCTGTGGGTCATAACCCCTTTGGGAGTCATATATCAGAAAATCCTGCATATACTATATTTACATTATGATTCATAACTGTAGCAAAACTAGTTCTGAAGTAGCAATGAAAATAATTTTATTGTTGGGAGTCACCACAACATGAGGGACTGTATTAAAAGGTCACAGCATTGGGAAGGAGGAGAACCACTACAGCTAAAACAAATGGGTATTGTGTGTAATCAAACTACATGAAGAACTGGCCAAGTTTGGCTCATCATGGCTTTCCTTTCTATGTAACTTCAAAGAAATTCCCTCCTGGTCTTGGGACCCAGACCCCTCTGATACCCTATAGGTCCCTATTGGATCTCCTTTTGCTGTTTTGTTTTCCTGTCTTTCCTTAATTCTTCCATTCCTTGCTCCTTATTCCTTACTCTACTACTCAAATAAACTACAACTACCACTAACCACATTTTGCCAGTGAAAATAGTACATATCCAGGTACAGACATACACTTAGTGTTTGTTATCAGAAGTACTGAAGGAAGCTGTCATAATGAAATGTTGCCCAGTGGAATGTAGGCTCTGACATCTTTGTGGAAATGGATGCTTACAAGAAGATGAAAATGAGGACAAAGCAGTAACTTCAGGACCTGGGTTCATTTTAGGATGAGAATAAATTGCCTAACCTTTGGGCTCTGCATTCCATAATCATATTTGCTTAAGACAAGTGTGCCATGAAGTAGCATATCTACCAGGAGGGGCTCTAGGCAAGGGAAGAGAGTCCTGGCAGGCTCCTTAGTATTGCTAAAACAGTCCTTGAGATGACTGAAGACCCACACTATTCTGGAAGGCTTTTTAGTATCTCTAGGGCACTGTGGTAAGAGATGGTCTACACACATTTTCAAAATAGAGTGATCAGGGACAACAAGAATGGCTTCACATAGGGTAAGAGAATGCTTAGTAGTTCCCACAATCTTTTTTTTTCTTCCTCAGCTTATCACATTCCCAGAGAGAATTCCTTTTCTGCATATTGTCATGAGGTGACTTGCTTTGGGCTTTGCCCTTACTTTCTCCTTACAATAATAACATGGCAGAAGGAAAAAGTACTAGACATGCTAGACATGGCCTTAACAGGGCCAGTGAGGTGGCTGAGATGATAAAATGGCTTGCTGCTCTAGTCTGATGACTTGAACTCATCTCTGGAACATACAGTGAAAGGCCAGAACCAACTCCTGGAATTTGTCCTCTGAACTCCATACATGTATGCTGCCATGCATATGTCCCCACACTAGTAACAAATAAAATCTAAAATTATTTGGTCTTAGCAGCAATCTGAGTTTCTAATAAAAGAAGATTTAAATAAAATATTTTACTCACTGAAACCCAGATGGGACATTGTATCGGGAAAAGATCACTTTAAAGAATATGCCTTTGTCTGCTTAAGTTTACTAAATAGTGGAAACAAGGAAAGCAGGCCTAAGTTTGATGATTATCTTTAATGACATTGAGAGATTTATAACTATATAAGAAGGTATAATGAGTTTGCTAATCCTATGGTCAAATATAAGTAGCTCTATTACAGTCCAGTCCTTAAATTCCCAAAAAACTTGGTGTTCATTTTTCATTAAAAATAATTTTAAAAATGAGTGTTATCTGTTCTATTCGTATTTTCTCTAGGGAAACAAACACCTGATTTATATTTAATGACCTGTGGAGTAGCAGTTTTGGATTTCTTTTTATTACTTCTTGTGTTTCTTCTTTGTATTCCATTCCTTTTTTTCATTTACAAAACTCAAAAATGACTTATTATCTATAAAACATGAGTAGTGGTTTGAAACACTGCATTTATTTTTCAGGATGGTCTCCAACTTGCTATGGAGTCAAGAGGTTCTTAAGTTTCTGATCTTCCTGCCTCTATATCCAGACTGTGGGGATTACAGGTGGGTATACCACTCCTGGATCTTTGCAGTGCTGAGGATTTAACTTAGGCTTCCAGGCAAACTAGGCAAGCACTCTACCAACTGAGCTGCATTTCCAGCCTTGAACTTCGTTTCTTATTCACTGTATATATGCATCCTCTCCCCATTAGCAAATTTCTGCCTCATCCCATTAGTGTTAGGACTGAAAAAATCACTAGCTTAGCCCCAGCCAATAATACTCTTCTTTTAGAGAAATAGGCACAAGCTTGGCATAGTGATATAAGTTTGCCATCCCAATTCTATGAGGATCTCAGCTTCAAAACTAGCCTGGTATACACAATTAAATCCTTTCCAAAAAGTCAACAGACACACACACACACACACACACACACACACACACACACACACACATACATGCACACACACACATTAAGCAAATAGCTAGTGCTAAAAGGTGTGAGTTGGTAATATGAATACTGGTTTAAGGGCACAAGTGTAGGATATACCCAGGCCAGGTTTGAAATTTACCCTGCACATTTTGTTTATTTTTTTAAATTAAATTGAGTATCTTCTTCCACTGTGGGATCCTGAAATTCAAACTCAACTCATCAAGTTCGCTTTCAACCCCTGAGCCACCTAGTGGCCTCCATTGTCATTTTATTAGACTAACTCAAACAGGTTATTCCACCTCTCCTAGCCTTACACATATCAATCTTGGCTGGCTGGGTTGTGGGAAGAAATCACTGTGATAACATTTTCAGGTGTAATACAAACTAGAGTCCCCATCATGATCTTGATGCCTCTTGTCCATAGAATCTCTCTTGTCTCTCTTCAATTGGACTCCTGGAGCTTGGGCTGGTGCTTGGCTGTGGATCTATGCATCTGCTTCCATCAGTTACTGGATGAAGGTTCTATGATGACAGTTAGGGTACTCACTGATCTGATTACTGGGGTAAACCAGTTCAGGCACCCTCTCCACTATTGCTAGTAGTCTAAGGTGGGGTCATCCTTATGGATTTCTGGGAACCTCCCTAGGGGCATCACGATCATGATGGGGAAATCTACAGAGACAACCAAATCTAACTTGAGGGAATTCATGAACTTTAGGTCAACAGCTGTGGAGTTTCCTTGGAACTGGACTAGGTCTTCTGCATAAGTGAGATAGTTGTGTAGCTTGATTTGCTTAAGGGGCCCTCTGGAAGTAGGATCAGGATCCATTCCTGGTGCATGACCTGGCTTTTTGGAGCCCACTACCTATGGTGGGACACCTTGCACAGCCTTGATGCAGAGGGAGGGACTTGGACCTGCTTCTACTGAATGTCCCAGGCTCTGTGGACTAGACTCCCCATAGGAGATCTTGCCTTGTTGGAGGAGGGAAGGGGGTGGCAGGGAAAGTGGGAAGGGCAGGAGGAGGGAGGAGAGGGGCATCTGTGATTGATATGTAAAATAAATTTTAAAAAAATCCTTAATTAAAAAAGTGAGCTTTCTAAAGCTTTTTCAGAAACAGAGTATTGCACTGCTGGTCTCTCATACTTCTGTCAGCTGGCCAGAATCCCTTTGTCTAAATCTTTGAACTAATATATCCCAAAGACTGAGAACTAAGAAACTCTCAGATGCAAAACAGTGCTTACTGTATTAAACTCTAACATCCTCAAGAAGCAGAAGGGAATTATTTTGTAAAAAGATATGCAGAACCTATTTCCCTTCCCTTGAAATTTATGGATTTCACAAAGCTTCCCTTTCCTCAAAAGTAATACAAAGACTATGGCTGGGTTGTGGTGGTACACACCTTTATTCCCAGCACTTGGGAGGCTAAGTCAGGCAGATCTCTGTGAGTTCAAGGCCAGCCTGGTCTACAGAGCGAGATCCAGGACAGGCACCAAAACTACACAGAGAAACCCTGTTTCAAAAACAAACAAACAAACAAAAACAGGATTGGGGGGAGAGTACAGGGTGGGGGGGAGACAGGAGGAAGGAGGACAGGGGAATCCATGGCTGATATGTAAAATTAAATTAATTATAAAATAAAAGAGAATAGTAATAAAGAAGAGCAGATTATTACTACTGACCAAATATAGGCACATTTTTTAAAATTTATTATATTTGTGTTTTAATCCTACACATCAGCCATGGGTTCCCCTGTCCACCCACCTCCAGCCCCCACCCGCACCTTCCCCCAAGCCCTTCCCCTCCATTCCCATCTCCTCCAGGGCCAAGACTCCCCTGGGGATTCATTTAAACCTGGTGGATTCAGTACAGGCAGATCCTGTCCCCTTCTTCCAGGCTGAGGAAAGTGTCCATTAAAGGCTAGGCTCAAAACCAAAAACATATGGGCACATTTAAAAAAAAAGATAGTTACAAGAGCTACTAAGTCAACCACTGAATTGAGAGAGAAGTGTGTTGTAATGTTTGAGTCCATTTCATTTTGGAATGATTCGGGGGTATTCAAGTTCCTCTCTGTTTGGTGATTAACTAGGAGGACTCGTTGTTCTTAGTATATATTGGTTCTTACAGTGAAGATGTATCATGATAATAGCATGGCAAATATTCATGAGGAATTTGGCTTCCCATACTATCTCCATCTCATGTAATTGTTACACAGAAAACATTCTCGACTGAAAGCTGTGTGATGTTTTTGCCCTTGCAATTTCATTGGAGATCGAATAGTCACAGGTTTAATTAGTTGTTAATCATGTACCCTTAACCTAAGCTCTTTACACATTCCAGACACTTAGAGAGAAAGCAGGTAGTAACTAATATCACATAATCTGTGGAAACATTGAGAATCACATCTCCAGGTATCAGCTACCATCCAAGCCTGATAGTAAATCCTTTTAAAGGAAGCACTTTCGAGATTGCTCTGATAACTCCCATGGACATCTCAATTTCTTTGAAGAACAGCCTCCCCTGTCTTTTAGGATTCCTCTGAGGATTAAGAGAGACAGTGACGGTAAAGCAATTGGAGAGCCAGCTGTGAAATATACAGAGTGACAGCACTCAGAAATCACTGGAATTTAGACAATTCTTTGATGTTCATAAGCATCATAATTTTCTGATGTCTCATCATCTCCAAAATAGTAACTGCAGAACAGTTGTAAAATATATTCTCCAGGAGGTTGGATCCTAGTTTCACTAGTTAAGTACCATGTTGTCAAGTTATTTAAGTCCTTTGTGTCTTCATTATTCACCTAGTGATAATGAAGTGAGTATGGACAAGAGAAGGATACCTATAGCACATCAAGTACCTGTGAGGATTACATGAGATAGAATTCAATGAAATGCTTAACAAAGTGTCTCACTCCCATTGCTAGATGCTTCTGTTGGGATGTTTTTCTCCATGATCTAAAAGAAATAAGAAATGTGAGGACTAGAATCTATGGTGAGTGGGATTGTAGTCTAATTAATTGAGTCATTCTTCTCTAAAAGCTGCAACTGCCCAGCTTCACTTTGATTTTCAATAGACCTCTAGAAGAAAATAAAATGCTCTTTGAGATTATGCAAGCATCTCCTTTAGACTCCAGGAATAAAAAGTATGTGTCTATTTTGTCAAACACACACACACACACACACACACACACACACACACACACACACACACACACAACAACAACAACAGCTATGAAACTAGCCCAGCTATAGGTGGCCAATAGCAAAAGAGTTTATTGACTGACAAACTATGGAGTTTTGATGGATTACTGTCTCAGAGCGGCTGTGAACTTTATTTCTGGAGTTCTCAAAAATTACTATAGTTCAGAGACTCCTTCAGTGAAGTCATAGGTCTGGAAGCATCAGAAATGACCTGATGGAAACTTGATGAATGGCAGTTTCTAATCCTAACACATGAGGCAGAGATGTAATCTTGGAAGGGGCCAAATTCATTTAATCATGAGGACAGTCTACACACTTGGAACCTTTCTAAAAATTCCAAAGCACAAATAAAGCATATGCATATATATGCAGAAAATCATACATTGCTTATGATTATCACTAATTATTTTCATCTTTCATCTACCTTTTGATTTTCTTCCAGTAATTTTCTACAGAAAGAATAACTCTTATTTAAGATAATTTGGCTTTTTGAATTCAAGATCAAGAAAGAAAAACCTGTAATGCTTCTTTTCTGAGTTGACTTTTCTTTGAGTAAAAGGGAAGAAGTAAAGAGCAGAAGAAACGGCAGTCAGTGAGATTCAGATAAATGGACTCAAAACCAGCAATCCTATTTGTAACCTATATTGATTTCCATAGTGTAAATATTCACATCACAGAAAATTTAATGTTCCTAGTGATTTATCAATTTGCTATCATCAGGAGGAGTTAGCTTCAATACCACTAAATGAAGGCATGAAAGCATATGTCTTGAGCAGTTATATGAGCATAAAGTTTTGAAGTTCTTACTATGTGCTTGGCAACTACAATAATTTTTCTATTTATATTCCTATATCTCAATAGTATTGTTTTATGTCCATTTGAAAATAAAGAAGCACAGACACATGTAAGTTACTAACATGTTTCCAGTTTATGGAAGGATAAAAATGAGGCGGCTGAATTTCTGTCCTTTCTCTCCAAAGAAAATATTTACCATCAGTATATGAACACTGAACCTGTTCACCTAGATGCAACCTCACATTCTCATACCCATAATGTGAGCTGGTCTAGTGATGTCCTAGACCAACACTCATTTTACATTGTATCCTATAATAGCAATCACTATATATTGATAGTCTCAACAATCACTCCTCTATTCCAAGTAGAATCCACTAAAAAGCATATCAGAGAAGTAAAAGGCCCTGAGTGGCATCAAAGAAATGTTTTATCCTAGACAAAGTAACATATAGACTAAATGAAACTAATGACAGAATTTCACATGCTGGGCACTAGGATTCTTTACAATTGGCCTCTCATTTTATACTGTGTACAAACAAGACCATCATTAATGAAACTACAACTAGTTAATGGATGTTGTATAATTTTGTATACCCAAGTTTAACTATTTACCAGATCCCTAGCTGATGTTCTTCCAAACATGAATGGGAGGATGTCAAGACATACCTAGACATTAGAAGCCTAACACAGTCATCTCATGGGAGAGGACTGGTATGTATATATATGCAATGTTTAAAAAAAATCTTTACTTTGGAAGAATTTTAGGTTTCAAACTTATAGGGATAATACAAATAGTTCCTGTATATACTTTACCCAGTTTCTCATACTAGACCTGTCCAGCAGAGCAATATCTGTGATATATTTCCATTAACTTAATTCCAGGTTGCATTCTAATTTCCTTGACTTTGTCAGAACTGTTAATCAAATAATAAGACAATGTGTGTAATGTCACATGCTCTGTAAGTTGTTTTACTTCATAAATGTCCCTTTAGGGCCCTTCATCAACTCTGTAAGATTGGAAGGGTAGGGACAGTTCACAGAAAAAGATGAAGATGAAGTTTGGTGTAGTACTTAAAGATGTAAAAACCTGGCTTCCTAACTGTAAAGCTCAAGCATTCTTTTATTTTGACAAGCCTTGTTGTCTTAGTAGGCTGAGAGGAAGTCTATACTAGACCAATGAACTTGGAGTAAGGAATAAGAATCTCTAGCAAATCTCAAACCTAAGTTCTTCTTTTAGGATTTATTTTACCAATATGTCTTGATTTGTTGGTTTGCCCACTCCTTCTTATTGTAACAGTACATTGTTGGAAATAGTCTTGATCAACAAAACTTACAAAACAGCTTATGGCAGTCTGTTAGCATTTAATAGTCTCTGCAGCCCATGATCACACCTTTCTTTTATGTTTGTAATTTTTATTCTTTCTATTTATTTTATATGTATGAGTGTTTTGCTTTGCATGTATGTATGTGCACCACAGGCTTTTAGTGTTCACAAAAGTCAGAAGAGGGCATTGGATCCTTGCAACAGGAACTATGAACTATCATATAGGAATACAGCTCTGGTCCTCTGGAAGAGCTCTTAACCTACTGAGCCATCTCTTCAGGCCCATGTCCCTTTTCTAAGTTGCAAACTGAACACAATTTGAATGTCAACACATTGGTTTGGTATATTCTTATATCATCCTGGGAGCTATGGAACATTTAAGTTCAGAGGTTCACTGCACGATTAAAAACAAATAAATAAAAATTGGAATCCATGTGGATCATGAATTGTTTCAGATCAGAAATCAAAATTTCATGGAACTAGATTTTCAGATGTCATTACCTGAGCTTTAAAATTACATTCTGAATCCATTTTCTTCTGCCACATAAAGGGCTTGATGTTTGACTCCAAATAACCACATGAGAAACAGGATACTGGGCTGAATGTTGCCTACCAGACACCCCACATTCCTAGAGTGCACTGTATGGCCCTTAATATTAACATTACTTAACTCATTCTGAGGGATGGCATCTTAACTAATGCTCCCATTGTCACCTCTTCTCTCCCATCACCAACAGCAAATACTTGGATTGACTAGGAAATAATTTGCTGCTTTTCTTTTCATTAAACAAACATTTTAGTTAAGTTATTAATTTTAAAGGTAAACACACAGAACAAGGACAATTTTCAGAGACTAAAGCAACTTTTTTGTTTTATCCTTACCACAGCTCTCTAATAGCTACATTGCTTTGGAAGTGGATCTCTTTTTCAAGGAGTACAATGTCTTATTGTTTGGACAGTTGTCAAGGCTAATTTTCTCTCTTACTTGCTTAATTTGTTCTATTCACTGTAGGACGTTTTGAAAGAAGAAAATGAGATAAGCCCACAATCTGAAAACGGGCATCAAAACTCACCAACCATTAGTATGTTCCTTACTATTTACCTCTAAGTCAACAATGACAAATAGGGGGACTATTTTTTTTTCTGTTGGAATAATGACGGTCACATTATATAATTACATAGTTGGGATGTTCTACTGTACCTTCTGTGGTGAAAACCAAAAGTAGAGGTAATTACATCCCTGCTGAGCTGGAAGGCTAGCCTTGCCATGTGGAGGTCCCCGACAGTGGCCATCAAGTCTTCATCATGTCTGACAAGACAACTAGGGCAACTTGGAAGGCAGATTGGAGGTGGTAATTCAAGGAACTACAGGAAGCCTGCACAGCAGTGTGTTTTTAGAACTAGCAATTTTAGCCTCATCAGTGATAATTTACAAGTGATTTAATGGTGCTGAATCATAGGACTGCTTCAACATTTATGAGTGGACATAAAAGTTATGACAGGTTCTCAGTGTAAGATGAATATTAATATTAAAATAAGCTTGCTTTTAACTGATATTCAATTTGTGAGATGTTCACAGAGCAGAGACATAATTTTTTAAAATACAAACCATGGAGAAGATGTTAAGAGGTGAAGGAACAGAGAGAGAGATAAGAGTTCAGGGTCCTGACAGTGCTGACCCCTGCCATGTTGGGAAATTGGCTTTGGCTGGTAATAGGAGCTGTTTCCTGTGGATTGTCATAAAGTCTCTTAGTACTTTTCCTTGTTCTCCCTATCTAGCTGTTTAAAAAAAAGATGTCCAGACAGGGTTTGTCATCTGGAATATGTTCCAATGATTAATCAAAAGTCATTCTATGGCCCGCTAAGATGGCTCAGTGGATAAAGGCACCAAACCTGATTACCAGAGTTCCATCCAGGGACTCATATGGTGGAAATACAAAACTAACTTCCTTCAGCAGTCCTCTGACCTTCACAAGGCATGTGATGGTATGAATGCATGTGTACACAAGCACACAACACCATCACTGCTGTCAGGGCCAAGAACTTGTGACTAAATGGGTCAGAAACTTTAGAGTAGAAGCTAATACCATTACATTGCTAGATGGGCATATTATCAAAACCAATCATAATGGTTTGCTCTTATACCCATAGATTAGTGCAGTCCTCAACCCTTATCAGAGAAGCTCTATCTTGCAATAGATGGCTATTAATACAGACACCCACAAGTTGCAGGGACTGAGAGACTGTGTGTGCAATTCTCAGCCCCAAATGAGACATTTATATCACACTCTCTCTTCTCAATAGTCATAGATCACTGTGAAAGAAGGGAAAGAATGACTTTAAAGGCTGGGGTTAGTGAACAACTACAAAGTAATTATGTTTTAGGGGCGCAGTAAAGCAGTTATACATACAAAGTTACAGCACTTGTGACAGTATGCATAAGGCCTGGACAAGCTCAAGCTAGACAAAATCCTTAGGTGATGTTTGGGAACTAATAGCTGCTAGGAGAGTAAGAACCATTCTTAAAGCTGTGGGCCTTCATAGGACTTCAAACCATCAGAAGGCAACATATCCAAGAGTATAAGAACAGCTCAAATTATGCTTGATGAGTTTTCTTTAAAAAAAAAAAAAGACACAAATTTGGGTGGATAGGGGATGGTGATGGATCTAGGACAAGTTGGGGGAAATGGGGTGGATTTTATAAAAGTATGAAATTTTCAAGGAATTAATAAAATGGGAAAAATAAAATGATTTTTAAAAGAAAAATAGTTACACTAATTAACAGTGTAATACATGACAATTGATCTATATCCAAACCCATCCTTTCCTTTTTGATCATTCTTTTTTAAATACAGCAGATTTTTTTAGTATTGCTTTTGCAGTTTGGGTGCTGGTTGATTGACATAAAATCCCTTTAGTGAGAGTCAAAGAGATGCAGCAGAGGAGAGAATATTCTACTGAGAATCACATAATTAATAAATGTTCTTACAGTCTGTGTAATTGCCTTCTGGTATAGTTGCTAGAGGGTGATAGAAGTCTAGTGGGCAAAGAAGTAAAAAAGAGGAGGCATAAAGTTGCCAATCATAAAAGCAGAAGAGGAAAGCATGTTCCCAGAATGACATAAGAAAATAACTTGTTGAGACAATTGAATAGCTTGAACTGTTTGGGAGGCATCCAGGCTGCGGACCAGGACCTGTCCTTAGTGCATGAGCTGGCTGTTTGGAACCTTGGGCTTACACAGGGACACTTTGCTCAGCCTGGAAGGAGGGGACTGGAGCTGCCTGTACTGAATCCACCAAGTTTAAATGAATCCCCAGGGGAGTCTTGGCCCTGGAGGAGATGGGAATGGAGGGGAGGGACTGGGGAGAAGGTGGAGGTTGGGGCGGGAGGGGGGAGGACAGGGGAACCCATGGCTGATGTGTAAAATTAAAACACAAATATAAAAAATAACAAAAAAAACCGAAAATTACTTGTGAGCCTGTGCTTTGCTTAGTATGCTAATGCTGGGAACCTATACGGACATAGAAAAGAAGAATGTAACTGAGTGCCATGCACACACACACACACACACACACACACACACACACACACACACATACCCCACTATAAATCAATAGTGGAAGGTACAAGTAATTTAGAATTTGAAACAAAAACTGCTACAACCCAAACCAAGAAATGACAGTATAAAGAGCTGGAAAATTTAGAGACAAACACAAATAAAGATATTAGGCATTCAAATGGATGACTTTCATGTTAAAGTACTGTGAAAACATATACGTATCCAAATTTTAAAGAGATTTTCCACCTTTGACCCTTTTCTTTATTATCTGACAATTCTTTGCCACTTTCTATACAATTAAACAGTTGGGAAATGCATCTGATAGAAATTTAAAAAAATATCTGTGAAAATCTCAGAGATTCTTCAGCCATCCTACAAACACAATTGGATGTTGTCTGGCACAGTGTCATTATATATCTGTTTGCTTATTGAGGAGGAGTAAATATGAAGTAATGTTCTAGGTACTAGGAAAAAAAACAGAAATCAGATGGGTTTCATAAGAAATCACTTGAACTGAGACATGAAGGAAGCTTGTTAGGGAAGGCAATTCCTTACAGTGGCACAACAGAAGGGTAGTTGGTAACTATGAAGGGTTCATCTAATTTTGATGTTCTACCTACTTTTAAACTTCATTTTTAAGAGAGAGAAACCTTTGTCATTTTCCCTGTTGTTTTTGTTAGTGTTTTTCAATTTCATGTAATAGAGGTTAATCCTAATAGAGAGAGTTGTGATGTTTTATTCTTATGTCTTTTTATATTTTTTTTCTTAGCCTGTCTTTATGTCTTTTTTAATTGCTAATTTAGATTTTAAATAATACATTGTGGTGGGTATTGTGTTCCCTGAAATAGTGTGTGCTATGGATATCACTCTGTATAAATAAAGTGCTGATTGGCTAGTAGCCAGGAAGGAAGGATAGGGTAGGTGGGACAAGGAAGAGGAGAAGGCTGGGAACAGGAAGGCTGGGGAGTAGACACTGTCGCCTGCTGCCATAAGAAGCAACATGTAAAGACACCAGTAAGCCGTAAGCCATGTGGCAAAGTATAGACTAACAGAAATGGGCTAAATATAAGAGTAAGAGCTAGACAATGATAGGCCTGAGCTAATGGCCAAGCAGTTTAAATAATATAAGTGTCTGTGTGATTATTTTATATGTGGGTTGTGGGACCACGGGGGCTTGGTGGAACCTGGAGAGAATCTCTCCAACTACAAATGGCACCCAACGTGTTGGCAAGAGTTTCCACCTAAAACCTGAGAAAAAAAAGATTCTAAAATGGAGCTAAAAACAGCTTCCTAGTTGTCTCTCTCAAATTAGTGGCAGCCTGCTTGTTTGAGCTACTATGGTGGGTTCGAGGCATGTGCGTCTGACCTGCAGTGTGGCAGGAATGAGGAGTCTGCAAGCGACACTTTACTCTGCTGCATGGTGAATTTAGCCTTTGCTAGTTTTTTTTTTTTTTTTTTTTTTTTTTTTTTTTTTTTTTTTTTTTTTTAAAGGTTTCTGGGCTATGCACTGCTTTGATAGAACTGCTTCTGATAGTTGATGGTACACATGGCTCCAGACCCAGAGCTGGCGGTCAACTGTACCACCACCACATTGGGAAGCTAAGGTGGGCAGAGCCAGCAGCCACAATGGTGTTTCAATCTTACAAAGATGGATATTACACAGAGAATCTGGTTTATGTTGTATTTCGGATTTTTAACTGCAGAAAAAGATTTGATTGTAAAAGCTGTTGAGTTAAACAAATATGTAAATTTTAAAGGTATCTTGACTTCAAAATTTGGATATAAGGATATGTTGCTTTGGAAAAGTCTCTGCGTTTGTTTCCACAGAAAGCCAGAGGCTATGGATTTGTTCCAGATTAAGATACATCAGGTTTGATCAGCCAAGACCACCTGAAAGGTCTCCAGTGACACAATGGCCCAGATGATACGACATCCAGAATGGTTTCAAGGCAACTGGCTCAGAGGTTTACCTTCATGGACTATTCCATAATCCTAAAATTTTCTTTGTGTCCCCATAAGATACACCACTCCCCTCCAGCAGGAAGTAGTAAGAAAAACTATGCTGGCTTTGGAGATGGAATTGGCTCACTCCTTCTGTAAACCCAAGCACATTGTTAAAAAAAAAAAAAAAAAAAAAAAAAAAGGTTAAGAGATTCTTGTGTCCCAAATCAGAAGAGCCCTCTGGTGTGGGACAGAAAAAAAACAATATTTTATTTAAAACAGGTTGATTATAAATGCAATCTCTTTCTAAAAATAAAAAGGGGATATGATACAGATATGATAGGATGAAAGGGTAGATTAAGGAATTTACTTCTAAAGAGCAACAACTCATTTAAAATGTTTTACATTGGTATAGATTTTAGTCTATTGATACAAACTTAAAGTTAATTTTGTTATACTGTGTGTATATTTCTACTCTTGTTTAAGGTATTATGTTTGTACAGCTCATTTAAAATTGTAATTGATAATTAAAAATAGATTAATAACTGGTCATCTATGATAATCATACTCATAGCCATGTTAGTTAAGTCTTCTAGGTATCCACAGAGATATATCAGATAGACAGGTAATCTTCAAACACTTCAAAGGTCTACAGAATACGGCATTTAAAATATTTTTAAAATTTAGACTTTCTGGACAGTGAGACATGTCTGCTCCTGGCAGCACCAATTTACTTCAGAGAGGAGGATGGGCATTGAAGACACTTCATATGGAGTTTATCTTCACCTTGGCAAAAATAGCCATCTGGGCAAGAAACTGTTCTTGCCTGGACTGCTTGATCGACTAGACGTGCAGGACCCATAGAAAGGTGACCACTAAACTTTGCTTGACAAAATGGTCCTTCAGGTTCCTGCTTTGTAGAAGAAACTGCCAGACATTCTACAGGACACTGAGAGAAGTGACTGATCGAGAGACTCTAGCCCTGTGGGCTGAAGACAAATGCCCCAACTTTACAAAGGAACATTAGGTGACTGTCCAGGCTGCCAGCTGTCTCTGTCTACCATGTAAGACTCCCAAAAGTTGCTGACATCCTTCTTCCGGTTCTCAGATAATATTATATCCTTCTGAGGTCTTTGATGTGGTTGAAGACTAGATAGTTATAATTTCCTCAGTTATGATACAAGGTAAGTTAGATATAAAACTTTAGACTCACAAACATAAGATAGATAGATATCTTCTTTAATATTGTAACTATAATTCTTGCTTGATAATTGTTTTGTTATCTGTAATTTTACTATGTAAAAGTTAAACCTCCTTTTTTAACAAAAGAGAAAAGGGGAAGTGCTGTGGATATCACTCTGTATAAATAAAGTGCTGATTGGCTAGCAGCCAGGCAGGAAGGATAGCGTAGGCAGGACAAGGAAGAGGAGAAGGCTGGGAACAGGAAGGCTGGGGGGAGCCACTGCCAGCTGCTGCCATGAGAGGCAACATGTAAAGACACCGGTAAGCCACAAGCCACGTGGCAAAGTATAGACTAACAGAAATGGGCTAAATATAAGAGTAAGAGCTAGACAATGGTAGGCCTGAGCTAATGGCCAAGCAGTTTAAATAATAAGTGGCTGGATGATTATTTTATACGTGAGTTGTGGGACCGTGGGGGCTTGGTGGAACCTGGAGAGAAGCTCCCCAATTACAACTGTGTATTCCCCGAAATAAACATATCTGGGATCAGAGAACAGACAGGCACTAGAACAAAGCCAAAAATGGTGGCTAGAAAATGGGAAAAGTAAGCCATAACAGAAGTTGGGCAGTGGTGGTGCACGCCTTTAATCCCAGGGAGTGGGGGCAGAAAGAGAAAGGTATATAAGGCATGAGGACCAGGAACAAAATGAGTAAAGCATGTAGTTAGTTAAGCATTTGGTTAGTTAAGCGTTCAGGTTTTGGAGCAACACAGTTCAGCTGAGATTCATGTGGAAGAGGACTCAGAAGCTTCCAGCCTGAGGAAAAAGTATCACCTGAGGAACTAGCAAGGTGAGACAGCTGTGGCTTGTTCTGTGTCTCTGATCTTCCAGCAATCACCCCAATAACTGGCTTCGGGTTTGAGTTTCATTAATAAGAACACTTAAGATTCATGCTACAATATATCCCCCATAGGCAACATGAATTAAGAGAATGTCTTCATAGGGAAAAAAAACCCTCTTCATGGATAGCCACTTCAAACGAACAGCACTTCCTATAATGAAGGATATCATATGTACTAAACCAGAAAGTAGAATGCAAGATGGAGACCAGAGACCAGTGAGCTAAAGTGATCAGACAGAGAAGGCAGAGGTCTAGACCTTGCACATGAAGCTACTGGAAGATGATTATAGAAATAGCTGGCCCTTGATAAAGCATTATGCACTATTAGAAAATTCTACAGTAGGAAAACACTACTTTGAAAACACCAAGCTGAAAGAGAATTATTTGATGTAAAATACCTCTAAGCAGATGCTTAACATCAAAGAGCCTTTTGATTTACATACTCTTTCAGTGGTCAAAATAGATGAAGTAAATTGTGATCTTTTCACAAGGCTATGGAAAACTGCATAAAATAGCAGCTATGGAAACCCTATAAATAAATTATAAACATTGTTATTAGCAATGGCATGAAGTATCAGCATTGTATTTTGCTGCATTGTTTCATCATTTTAAGAAAAAAATCTGTTTTATCTACAAGTCTAGCCATGCAGATAATCCAATTTTAATAACTAAAAATAAACAATATTCCCTATTATACTTGTACAACTTCCAAAGCAATTTGAGATGTACTGTTGACTCAAATACAACACATGATTATAAGGTAGTTATAATGGTTCCTTTTAACACTGGAAGCTAGTGAAGATCACAGAGTTTCAGCCACATCGCCACTCTTACCCAGCTGGGCTGTCAGCAAGGAGGTCTCAGAAGCTCAGGCACTCCACCTTGATTAGTTTATCCTATGATTTTAAGTTTCTATCCAAATATTACATCAGAAATTAAATGATTAGCCACAGTTTGACTGAGCGACAGGCTGACAAAATCCAATAACTCTGAATTGCAAGTAGTCCTGTTATCAAGGTGTCTGGCTATGAGACAGTGTTCAGGGCAGAGGGGTTCAAGAGGTTTTTTAAGGCAAACAGCCAGAAATGTACATCTCACCCCAACTCCACATAGAGTGGTTGGTGTAGTGTATACTGGGCCAGCTACTCACCACAAGGGAAAAGACTAACATAAAATCTGATATGTCATCCTATACTCTTTTAAGCAAGGTTTGATTAACCCTGACTATATCACTTAACTACAAAATAAACATGCAAATGTAGAGTGTATAAAAGAGAAGCACATTCATTGTAAGACATATGACCTTTGGCCTCTCTGCTACCACAAAGAGAGCAGCAATTCCTATTAGTCTTTCATGTACAAAAAACCAGCAAACCCATTTGCCTGGGTAATTTAATATTTCCTAGGCATATGTTAGGAATGTGATTTCCTTTCCAGCCCAAGATTTCTTAACTAAATCAATGACAGAAATAACAAAATTCATGAGAGCCCAAACTGCATTTATTGGTCTTGAAATTGCCTAGTTTACACTATACTTCTTTGTGATTTTTATTTAAAGAAAAGGAACTTATTTATTGGTTGAAATGTTTCTGATTCAAGAGTTAAATGGTTTGTTTTGTTGATTGTTCATTTTAAATTCAAAGTACATGATCTTATTGTTAGGCAACAATATGAATTCTAAAGACTACACTTCTATTAGTCTCAGCTCTAAAGGCAGTTACCATTAAAATAGAGGAAAGGGTTCTAACAGATCCATAGGTCATTTTGTCTACTGAGATCAGTACCTTAGTGAACTTTAGGGGGAGGCTGATATTGCTTAACAATAACAAAATGCTTGCATTGTTCTTTGATTAACTGAGTGCACAAATGTTCAGTCATTCTCTTAATGTGCACAATCAGAGGATTCTAAGGAGATCAAATCAGTATGTTGTGTAATATTTTGTTTGTGATTGACAAATAAAGTTTGCCTGAAGATCAGAGGAAAGAGCTAGCCACTAGTTAACCATAGAGGATAGGCAATAGTGGCACACATCTTTAATCCCAGCACTTGGAGGAGGAAGCAGGAACATCAGGTGTTCGAGAAGATTGAACCAGTCTAAAAGAGAAACAGAGCCAGGCAGTGGTGGTGCACATCTTTAATCCCAGCACTAGAGAGATGGAGACAGGAATATAAGGCAGGTGGAGATGGCATCTTGCCTCATCCCCATTCAGTCTGAAGATTCAGAGACAGAAGGCCCGATTTGGTCTGAGGATTCGTAGAGGTAAGAAGTTTCTAGTGGCTGTTGCTCTGGTTCTCTGATCTTTCAGATTTCACCATCTGTATCTGACTCTGGGTTTTTATTGTTAAGACTAATTAGGATTACATTTCAGCAGTACTTGCTGCATGAAATTAATTACCATTCTACAAATAACACCTCCCTCCCTCCCTTCCTTCCTTTTTTGTTTATTTTTCTCAAGACAGGGTTTCTCTGTGTAACAGCTCTCTGGCTGTCCTAGAACTCACTCTGTAGATCAGGCTGGCCTTAAACTTAGAGATCTGCATGCCTCTGCCTCCCAAGGGCTGGGATAAAAGGTGTGAACCACCACCACCTAGCTGCACTTTTCTTTATAAGGACAATTAACTACCCATGGCACTCTAGTCCAAGTCATTTCTCAGAGAAGTGAAAGCAGGAGTTATGTGGAGAAGACAGTTCCATGTTGTGAAAGCAGGTACCAGAAGGCAGCAGTACACACAGTGTAATGAGACAGAACAGAAAGGAGGCAGATGGAGGATTAAGGGTACCTGGCTGAGGGGAGACGTTGATTTTTTTATGCTATTTGGCAATAACTGCAAGTATGCTGCTGATGCACAACTCATGCATTATCTTTATTCCTTAAATGCAATTTTGACAGGAACCCATGGAGGCTATAGTTTATACTTGTATTTTGCATATAAATAAACAGAACAAAGCCCTTAATTCATGATGAAACTAGACTATAACACAACTATCTAGTCTTTATGTCATAACCCCAAGCAACAGAAGTACAAGAAGCATGAACCTAAGGATGAAGATATAAGTCAATTGACAGTGCTCAAAGACTTGGGTTCCATCTCCAGGACAACATAACTGGACTGGTAATACACAGCTGTAATCCTAGCATTCAGGAAGTAGAGGCTGAAAACCAGAAGTTCAAGGTTATCCTTGGCCACATGGTGAATTCAAGGTCATTCTGGCTGGCCTACTTAAGACTTTTGGGAATTTGGTGGGGTTAGGGGGACTACAAACCCTGTGCTTTCAAAGACAAGAGACCACTACAGAACTTCATTGATTCCATTTGGCTCCCCAAAGGTATAAGATATGCTTACTCCAGGAAAACTGCTTGCTATCACTTGAAATTCTATTTAAAAATTCAGGCCCCTGAGATTGTTCAGTGGGTTAAAGTGTTTGTCACAAAAGTCATTATTCTGAGTGTCATCTCTGAAACCCACAGTGGAAGAAATGAACTCATTCTTGAAAGTTGTCCTCTGACCCCTACATGTTTGCAATGGCAAGAACATTCCTGTACACACATACTGATGATGATGATGCTTGGGGTTCTTGTATGACTCTTGGTTCTCAATTGGGGTGGCTTTGCTCCCTAGAGGACACTTGGGGAATTGGAAATACTTTTGCTGGTCATGACTGGTGTACCAGGAACAGCACTTACAGACACTATTGAACTACAAGCTCAGTGATGCTGCTGAGTACCCAACAATGCTCAGGGGTGCTCAAATCAACAGAAGCCAAAAATGATCTTGCTTGATACATCTATTGGGAAATCCTAGGTTGAGTAATCATTCCTTGGTAAAGTATGTTGCTTCCTTACTGGTTTTCTTTCCATTGTTGAATTGGGACTGAGATATTGATTTATTTATTTAGCAAAAAGCACAGAAGCCCCATGTAGGAGACCTGGGAGCGAGAGAGAGCTGACAGGATACTCATGGTGTTTCTCCATTGGGGTGCTATAGGCACACTGGGAGAAATTAGCTTAGCAGTGTGGGGTGACTCCAAGATCCTTGCCACAACTGGCTTCTGAACCCTCAACTGCCAAGTGCCAGTCATGTTCTTTGTCAGTGTCTGTAGTGGATAGCCATCCCAGCATTGGCCTGGAAGTTCCAACCCCCATTGAGGCTTCAGTAATGGTCATGCCCACAAGGCAGGGCGGAGGAGGAAGCAGAAGACCAAGGATCGGGAGGAGGTCTCTCTCTTGGTTCCAGGACCCTGGACGCTAGAGGTAGACTGAGCAGAGTTCTCCAGAGAACACCACGGGACTGCGCTATACCTTTACCAGACCCTGCAACCTACCCCTTCAATTGTAAGTTACCCCACAAAATAAACCTCCCTTTTAACTATGTGGAGTGGCCTTAATAATTTCACCAATATCTGGCGCTCATGTGGGGCAAATTCCCTCCCTCAGCCTCCTCCACGGCTGGCGGGTACCTAAACCCGACTGCAAAGTTCCATTAAACCAGGGGACGCCTACACAGTTCCATTACTGAAAAAAGGAACAGCTAGTCTGGTCTCAGTTCCCTAGCTTAGGCCCTAGACCAGCAAACACTGCTGTGAGTGAGGCGTTCCCACTCCTCCCTGAGTGCCGGCTCCCCGCCATCTTGGCTCCTGCCTTCAGCTGCTGCCAGCCAAGGTCGCCAGCAGGCCTTGCTTTGGAGCTATACCAACGCCTCCTGCTGGCTGAAAAGTGCTACTGCACCCCCCCAAACCACGGAAAGGTAAGCTTCTTTCAAGTAAAAGTACTTGATAATTTTACACCTTAAAACTGACTAACAAATTTTGAGTAATTCTTGTAATATGGCTGACAACATTACCTCACAAGAATTTAAAAACCTTTTTGCCTGTATGATGAATGACATTTTCTTGGAAATATACGACCTCCCTAAGGCATATCTGGCCTGTACCATTTTGACATTCATTGTAATAATTCACACAGTGTTCAAACACTGGTTTAATAATAAGAACAAAGATGAGTCATTATTGGGACTGATACAGGCTTTAAAAGATAGCAATGAAGGCTTACAGAAAAAGATTCTGTCTATGGAATCTGCTGACCAAGACTTACATAAAGAGATCCTCTTTCTGGAATCTGCTAACCAGGATTTATAGGCTTTAAATGTTAGCAATGAAGGCTTACAGAAAAAAAATTCTCTTTCTGGAATCTGCTAACCAGGATTTACAGGCTTTAAAAGTTAGCAATGAAGGCTTACAGAAAAAGATTCTGTCTATGGAATCTGCTGACCTGGATTTACATAAAAAGATTCTCTCTCTGGAATCTGCTAACCAGGATTTACAGGTTTTAAAAGATAGCAATGAAGGCTTACAGAAAAAGATTCTTTCTCTGGAATCTGCTGGCCAGGACTTACATAAAAAGATTCTCTCTCTGGAATCTGCTAACCAGAATTTACAAAACAAGCTTGTACCCAAAATTGCTTTTATTGATAATAAATATGAGTATTTAATGGATAGAACACTAACTCTCCAGAGTGAAGTTGTAGCTACTCAGACAATATATAAGGAAGAAAAATTATCATTACTTGATAAGATAAGGTCCATGGAATCATGTGTTTCAGAAGAACATAAAAACTTCCATGATTCCATGAAAAATCTGGAATCCCTTACAAGAGAGGAGGTTTACTCCCTGGAACAGACCCTAGGTGCTCGTTTACAAGCCCTGGAGGAAACTCTCAATAAACATGACAAGGGACCTAATAAGCAGAAGGGCAAAACCATACAGGTTGTAACATTCCCAAATGGCTCTCATACAATGGCTTATCCTGTTATCATCCATGAGAAGCCAGCAGATGACACACACCCTGAGCCATATATGACATATACATTACAACCAATTTCAACAAGGGACTTTAAAAATATAAAGGAAGCAGTAGTTACATATGGGATACACTCCACATATGTAAAACAGATGTTAAATTCGTGGTCTACCTCACATAGAATCATTCCAGATGACTGGCATCAGTTAATTTCAGCTGTTCTAGAATATAGCCAGCAATTACAGTAGAAAAGCTGGTTGAGAGAAGAGGCAAGAAATTTAGAACAACAAGGTAAACTCAGAGGTTTTGAGATCTCCCAAGGTCAAATACTTGGTGAGGGATGTTTTGCTGACAGGAATGTACAAGCCATTTATGATGAGCATACAATATCCCTATGCCATACAGCAGCTCTAAATGCTTGGGAAAAATTCCAGAACCTGGAAAAGCAACTGAGGTATACACAAAGATATTTCAGGGACCACATGAGCACTTCACTGATTTTTTACAAAGGCTGAACACAGCTATAACAAAAGCTGTATCAGATAAAGAATTAAGAAAAGTATTAACTGAGTCCTTGGCATTCGACAAGGCTAATGCAGAATGCAAAAGAATACTTACACCATTAAAGATCAGATCAGCTCCTTTGGAAGAATGGATTCAGTATACTAATAGTGTTGAATCTCTTAACTACAGTAATGAGGCTTGGATAGGAGAGACAAATCCCAGAGGTGAAAGAAGGCCCCGTGGTACCAAATGTTTTAAATGTGGTACACCAGGTCATATAAGTAAAAACTGTACATGGGGGTAATCCTAGAAGTAATACTCCTTCTAGGAATAGCCTAAACAGAAGACCCCAACCACCTCCTGGATTATGTAGAAGATGTGGCAAAGGCCGATATTGGACCAGTGAGTGCAGATCAAAAATAGATATATGAGGCAACCCTTTACTAGCAGGAAACACCTCAGGGGGCCTCTTGCAGGCCCCCAAATCAAATGTGGTAAGAGCATTCCCAGCCACTGTGGAAGACATTACTCTCCAGGACAACTGAATAAACCAATGCCTAATGTAAAAACCGATACTGCAAGTGATGATAAAACAGCTCTGATAGATGAATCACAGTTTACAAAGAACACAATAAAACAAATATTTTGGCAGACTTCCATAAATTAACAAAGACCAAAGATTAGAATTCGAATTAATGGCTTGGTTCTGGAGGGCCTGGTAGACATAGGTGCAGATGTGACTATAATTACACCAAAATCATGGAATCCAAATTGGCCTCTTCAAGAGGTAGATGTCCAACTTTTAGGAATTGGCACCCTATCTCAGATAAAACAGAGTTAGAGATGGGTTGAATGCATAGGGCCAGAAGGACAGAGAGGAAGGCTGAATCCATATGTAGCAAATGTAGCAGTAAATCTATGGGGCCGAGATCTGTTACAACAGTGGAATACCCAGATTAAAATTCCTACACTCTCAGAAAAGGAATACAGGCCAATGCATGTTTCTAGGAATAATATCATAACATGCTATAAAAAAAACAGTCACCAACCATTCAGGCTGTACACAAACAGAGCACAACTGCTGTTGAACTCTCAGAAGTACCAACTGCCTTACCTTTAAAATGGCTAACTAATAAACCTGTCTGGGTTGGACAGTGGCCTTTGACAAAAGAGAAGCTACAACCTTTAGAATAGCTGGTTCAAGAGCAGTTAAATGCTCAACACATGGAAGAATCTACCAGCCCTTGGAATTCTCCTGTATTTGTTATTAAAAAAAAAGTCTGGTAATTGGAGAATGCTGACAGATCTGAGAGCTATCATTAAAGTAATTCAGCCAATGGGCTCCCTACAGAGTGGGATGTCCTTGCCCTCTCTGCTACCCAAAGAATGGTCTATAATAGTTATTGACTTAAAAGACTGTTTCTTTACCACACCCTTACAAGAAAATGATAGAGAAAAATTTGCCTTCACAGTTCCTAATTATAACAATTCTCAGCCAGTCAAGAGATATCAATGGAAGGTCCTCCCACAGGGAATGTTAAACAGCCCTACCTTATGCCAATACTTTGTGCAAAAACCATTGGAGATAATTCATGTAATGTTTCCACAATCCATAATTTATCACTATATGGATGATATCCTATTAGCTGATCCAAAGTTAGACACATTAGAAAGCATGTTTGAAGAAGGAAAAAAAGTTTTGCCTCACTGGGGACTGCAAATTGCTCCTGAAAAAATACAAAGAGGAGATTCTATTAATTACTTAGGATATAAGATCAAGTTACAAAAATTAGACCCTAAAAGGTACAACTGAGGAGAGATTGATTAAAGACTCTTAATGATTTTCAAAAGTTGTTAGGAAGCATTTCCAACTTATTGGGTATCATGGGAATACCCAAAGATGGACTACAAAATTTGGCTAATACTCTAGAAGGGGACAAAGAATTAAATAGTCCAAGAGAATTATCAGCTGAAGCTGAGAAGGAATTGGCTCTAGTAGAAAAGACAATTCGAGAAGCACATGTGGATTGTGTGGATCCAGAACTTAAATGCATTCTTGTCATATTCCCCTCCAGACATTCCCCCACAGGTATTTTGATGCAGAGGGAAGATATTATATTGGAATGGATATTCCTACCACATAAACCAAATAAGAAATTAAAGACTTATATAGAAAAGATCTCTGATTTGATTCAAAAAAGGTAAATTAAGACTTTGTCAGTTGACAGGAATGGACCCAGCAGAAATTGTAGTACCTTTAACTAATGATGAAATTTCGTCACTATGGAAAGATAATGAATACTGGCAGAGAGCCTGCAGTAACTTTTTGGGAGAGATTAACAACCATTATCCCAAAAGCAAGAGAATAGAATTCATAAAGAAGACTGAATAGGTCCTTCCTCACATTGTATGACACAAGCCTATTTCTGGAGTCCTCACATTCTATACGGATGCAAATAAATCAGGGAAAGCAGGATACAAATCAGGAGACTTAAGTAAAGTGGTACAAAGTCCATACAGCTCTGTACAAAAGGCAGAACTGTATGCCGTTCTTATGGTACTGATGGACTTCACAGAACCCCTCAATATAGTCACTGACTCTCAATATACAGAGAGAGTTGTTTTACACATTGAAACTGCTGAATTTATTCCTGATAATACAGAATTAACTTCATTATTCATACAATTGCAGGAAATCATCAGAAAAAGGGAACATCCTATATATATAACACATATCAGATCCCATACAGGTCTGCCAGGACCTCTAGCACAAGGTAATGATGAGATTGATCAGTTACTAATAGGTAATGTGCTAGAAGCCTCAGAATTTCTTAAGAAACACCATGCAAATAGCAAAGGTTTGAAGAAGGATTTCTCCATTACTTGGCAACAAGCTAAGGATATTGTGAAAAAATGTCCTACTTGTTCCTTCTATAACCAAACTCCATTACCTGCAGGAAGCAATCCAAAAGGTATACAAAGAAATGAAATTTGGCAGATGGATGTGTTTCATTATGCAGAATTTGGAAGATTAAAGTATGTACACCATACCATTGACACCTATTCAGGATTTCAGTGGGCAACTCCTATGAGTTCTGAAAAGGCTGATTCTATGATTACACACCTATTAGAAGTTATGGCCATCATGGGAATACCTGAACAAATTAAGACAGATAATGTCCCAGCATATGTCTCCAATAAAATGAGACAGTTCTTTGCTTATTACAATATAAAGCATGTTACAGGTATACCACACAGTCCCACAGGCCAAGCAGTCATAGAAAGATCCAATCGAACTTTAAAGGATATGCTAAATAAACAGCAACAGGTAACAATGACTCCTAGAAATAGATTGCATAGTGCTTTATTAACCTTGAATTTTCTCAATGCTGATGAGAAAGGAACAACAGCTGCGGAGAGACATTGGACGACAGACAAAACTCCTGAGCTAAACCAACCAGTTTATTTCAAAGATGTGTTGACCTCAGAATGGAAACCTGGATATGTCCTATGTTGGGGAAGGGGTTTTGCTTTTGTTTCCACAGGAGAAGAAAAGCTATGGATACCAACAAAATTAATAAAAATTTGATTTGAACAGGAGAAAACCCTTGATGAGGAGAAGTAAAAGATCATCCACCAATGTGACATCTCTTTAGGTTGTAAGAAAAATTTAACAATCAAAGGTTGGGGTAGGGTTCTGTTTTTGTCTTTCCAGGATAATGGAAATACCCATCTTCCAGAAATCATAAGGCCTTGGATATCTGGATGTTTACAGCAGAAAGAAAGAATCTATTGGTACCAATCTACACAGGGTAAGATATCACTGTCTAACATCTATATCTCTATCAATCTAGAATAGTTGTGGTTCCAATTTAATTATAAACCAAGCTGGCTTTGGAGATGAAATTGGCTAACTCCTTCTCTAAACCCAAGCATATTGATAAAAGAAAAGGTTGAGAAATTCTTCAGTCCCATATCAGAAGAGCCCTCTGGTGTGAGACAGAAGGAAACCAATTATAAGGGACCATTATCTTCAAGATTCTAATTCTCTCCATGCTTACTCTTGATTTCTTGGAATCCTTTCTTACATGTCATGACATCTTTAAATCCAAACCTTCCATTCTGATAAAAAATAAGATTTTTCCAATAGCAATCTCTGAAGTCTCCAGAAGGAAAATGGGGCCCCAAAAACAACAACTCTACCCAATCCAGAATGATGCCATGGTAATCATCATCATACTACACTTCTTGCCAGAATTTCAGACAATCTTACCCATTACTCTGAGAGTAGCTTCAGAATCTACAGTTAGTCTAACTGAGATTTAACTATCTGATCACAATACCCAACATAGATACCATTGTCCCCTAAAGAGCAGGAAGCAATTCTCAGAAAATGACACCCCTTATCCCTAAGGTTTCATATTTCTCAGGGTTATGGATAATAGTTCTAGGGTTGGGGGTGGAAGCAACTGTTAAACTCAGTATTCTCCTTAAGGAAAGAAAATATGTCTCAAAAAAAGGGAAAAGAAGAAATGGAATGGATAAGTATAAGATATTATGGTAGACTATCATATACATTAGTAAACAAATTTAGTAATATAGCAGCCTTTGCACTGTTATGAATTCCTATATGTTGATACAAATATAAACTTTTTACATTCCTATTTAAGATAATTTGTATATTGATACAAATACAGAACTATGTTTGTTATATTGTACACATATTTTTACTCTTATTTGAAATATTTGTATATTGATACAAATGTGAATCTATATCTGTCATACTGTATGTATGTTCTACTTCTGTTTAATATATTCAGTATACTGATATATATTTAGGATTATTATCATATTGCATATTGCATACATTCCTACCTCTGTTAAAGATATTTTGTGTATTGTCACAATTTAAAGTCATTGTCCTTTTACTGTACATTTGCTTACAGACTGTTTGCCTTATTTACAGGAAGCTTAGTCCTTAGGTTGTTTAGGTAGATAAGAGTTACAGAGTTATTGTCACCTATGCTTGTCATCTCTATAATTATGTTAGTTAGGTTATCCAGATTTATAAATGCATAGGTCAGAGGGACAGGTAATCTTCAAACACTTCATGGACCTAGAGAATATGGCATTTAAATAACTTAGAATTCTGTTGATATGAGACATAATTGTTCCTGGCAGCACCAATTTGATCCCGAGAAAATGTTGGGCTTCTAAGACATTTCCATTTGGAAGTTTGTCTTCTTGGCACAAAATGGCCTACTGGGCAAAGAACTGCCCTTGCCTCAACTGCTGACAGTACAAATGCTGTCCTTTCTGGACAAGTGGGACACAAGGAAAGCGACCACTATACTTTGTCAAGACAGGGTAAGATGGTCTTTCAGAATTCCTGCTTCTGAAAATGGTCTGTCAGATACCCTAGGCCTGTAGCCAATTTGAATGCACCAACAATGCTGAGAAACATTACATGACTATCCAGGCTGCTAGCTGTCTCTGTCTACTCTTGCAAGACTCCCGAAAGTTGCTTGCATCCTTCTCCCATTTCTCAGGTATTATTATATTCCTTCTCAGGTCTTTGATGAGTTTGGAGATTAGCAGTTATAGTTACAACTTAGTATATATACATACATAATATCTTAGATATAATATATTAAGTATTAGACTCAGGTTCTTTAGGATAGGACACCTTTACTGGCCTAGGGTATTAGGTCTCTTCTCCAGAGCCCATGAAGGTAAAGGAGTTTAAAAGAAAATTTCCTGTCTCTATCTCTCACTTTATCTTATCCTTGAGCTCACAGACCCAAGTTATGTCAATAGTAAGAAATCTTGAACAATGTTTAGGATAAAGTGTCTCTCATTTTCATTTTGCAGACAAGCAAGGTCATTAAACACAAGGTTCCATGATGTTTCTATTATTCTGCTTGTTGTATTATAGTTTGAAAATCTTTTAAGTAAATTTGACATGTACTGTTGAAGACTTTTTAGTGGATAGGGTCTGAATATCATCTAAGAGAGCAGGAAAGACATACCAGTCATCCAACACTTGCCATAAACAGGGAGTGTTCATAGTTTATATAACAACAGTGCTAATCATGCCACTCACCAATGCTTCCATATTCATTCCACTTTACCTCTCTAGGCACTCCAGCTAAATGGAATTAGATTCAGTTTCATTGACCTTGGATTCACTGTAGAACATCTTGAGGCACACTGTCTGTCTCTGTAAATGATCACATAGCACTGACATTCAAGTTGGTAAGGACTAGAAAGAATATCTTTAAAGAATACCTTCTACATCCTAGACATTCAATAATTGACTTATTATTCCTGATTGAGTTTTACACATCTTTTCTCTCTTTCAATGCCTGGAAATTTTTTCAGCTGGTGTTTTTCCATTATTTTAATTCATGCTTATTTTTCAAGCCCCTCAAGCATGGCAGGAGGTAATATCTATGTGATATGAAATACTCTACACCAGCATTATCCAAGATTGGCTCACATTATGAACACCTAGAAGATTTCTTAAAAATATATTTTCTGATCCAGAATATTTTGGGAAGGGCTGATAATTTTTCCCTTCTACCAAGTTCCCAGGAGATGCTGCTGATGCCCAGAAAAGGGCCACTCATTGAGAAACGTTGCTCTGAGTGGACTTCTATGATGACTAATGCAATGCCCATTGGAAGAGGAGCTAAGTCATCTGCCTCTCGCTTACCACAAAAGCCCAGGAGCTTGATTCTAGGAGAGGTAATCAGAAAGTTCACGAAGAATAGCGCATGAGAAGCCCATCCTAACATCCCAAGTCCAACTAGGTTGCAATGATTGCACCCAGAATGAGTGTAATACATCCAGGATGGCAAGAGGCATAAATAAAGCTGCACATTTGTGTACCAAGAATACCCATGAATAGTGCAGAAACAAAGCATCAAATCCCCATGTTTCTTTTTTTGGGAGCAAGCAGCAATGCAGGTTACCTTCTTATTCTCCTAAGAAAATGTCTTCATGAAGCTGTTGTTTATTCACCTCTTTCCATGGACCTTACCAACCCTTTTATTCTCAGTTGTCAAAACAAAATGATTCACTGAAATTAATGTGAGACATAATTGTGCTTTTGGTCAGGCAAGAAATTTTCTTTCAGAAATTTCTTCTTTTCTTTGCTTCTTGGAAAATTTTGGCTTTATGAAAGAAACATCTTATTTCTCTATGGGTTATTTATGATTTTCTTTATCTCTATAAGTTCACCTAAATATTACCAAAACCCCCAAGATTTCTCTCTGAAATCAGAGGATGGCCAAGAGATGGCCAGAATACCACAGAAGTGGATAAGATGTATTCTGTGCTGTGCTTTGGAGGTCAAAATAAAATCCAACACATGGGCAGGAAATTAGAACATGAAAAAAAAAAAATCAGGACCTTTTAATTTAGATTAGAGCTGCCAAAATTATGGCCCCAGGTTAATGGCTCAGTCAGTCAAAAGCTTGTTCTGCAAGCCTGAAGACCTGAGTTCAGATCCCCAGAGAGTCCATGTAAATAAGTTCACTTATGCAGCACTTGTGTAAAAATCCAGGTGTCATGGCACACACCCATCATCCTACTGCGAGGCAGATGGAGACAAGAAAACCTTTGGGGTTTGCAGGATAGTCAGTCTAGCCAAGTCAGTAAGAGACCCTGTCTCAAAAAATAAGATGAAGAGTGACTGAAGAAAAGTCTTGCTGTCCACATCTGCCCCATGTGGCGTGCCCACACTCGCGAGCGCGCGCGCACACGCGCACACATACACACACACACACACACACACACACACACACACACACACACACACAAAGTAGCAAGATGAACAGAGTAGGCTGACTCTCACAAAATGGAGAAATAATAGGTATACTGAAGTTTTACAAAGTAGACCACATGAATAGAACATCCCTATCTGGGAGATCAAAACAAACATGGATGGATTGAGTTTATGTGTGCTTGCTTTTGTCCTAAAACAATCCCCAAACATCTGTATGCCATAGTTACTTTGACAACACAATCAGTAGTGTAAGACAGCATAAATCAGCCAGCCCTAAGAATAAACGAAACATAATTAAACCACATTTTCATTTGTCTCTGTTTCAACTAAGCTCATTCTAAAGTTTAGTCCAATTCAGTCTTCAAATGTAATCTTCTTATATCCACAGGACCCAGAAGCTTGCAGCTATTCACAACCATTAGTTAGACCTACACTGCCCACTATAGCAGCTGCTGATCCCATGTGGCATTTAAGCATCTGAAATGAGATGGGCTAAGAGCATAAAATATATACTGTCTTTTCAGGAGATGGTAGAACAAAAAGAACATGAAATATTTTACTAATTTAAAAAAATTAATTGGTATGTTAATGAAGCATTTTGAATATATTTAGTTAAATAAAATGATTCATTAAATTCATGAGTCTGCTTCTTTTTACTTAATGTATCTAAATAGGAAATTTACAATTACATGTGCTGCTGGCATGATAAGTATAAATTATAAATTTATTAAAATGTAATTCATACTCCATACGATTTATATTTTTAAAGTGCACATTCTTGATGGGATTTAAGTACACACGGAGAGTTCTGTCACCATCACCATGTTGCATTTTCAGAATATTTTATCAAGCCATAAAAACAACCCTTCACTCAGCAGCAGCCACTCCCCTATATTCTTCTAGTAGCTTCCTTGAAACCACTAACTTATTTTATGTCTCTTTGATTTGCCAATTCTGGGTATATCTGACAAAGAAAATCCTATAATGTGTGCCAGAATTTCATTCTCTATGTGACTGAACAGTATTCAGCTAAATAGATATATTATATTGTATTTATCCCTTCATCAGATGGTGGACATACATACTGTCATCACTATTTAATATGCATCTCTGTGTGTGACACTGACAAATGGCCCACCAAACTATTCTCTAACATGGATGTACCACTTTACATTTCCTTCATTGGAGAGTCAAGGTCTCTACATTCTTATAGACACTTAATTCTGGATTCTTTCATACTGCAAAGAAGTAACACCTTACCATAGCTTGTGTTGCATTGTGTTTTTTTTTCCAGACCACTCTGAACTTGAAGATCTTTACAAAAGAGCTTACAGAAAATTAGATTTGTCAAATACACAGGAAACATCTGGCTGTAGGATTCTCTCCATGATATTGAGTTCTCTCAGTTCATTTCCTCTCCTACCAAAGACCCACTTGTCTCCACAGCAGTGTCCATAGTCATGCTGTGCCCAGTGAGCAGAGGTCCCTTAACAGGATGGGCATATCACATGTCACACATAGCAAATGATAATATCTGTGTGGTAGACTGGAAAAAATGAACGAGATTGTTCTCAGTGTGAAACAAATGGCCCTATGACTCGAGCCACCCTAAAGTCTGGAGATATGAAAATCTAAGCATACACATAACTATATATTTTACCATTACCATTTATCATCTAAACTGGGACAATGATTCTACTGAAAGGAGATGCTATTAATAATCTCACTGAGACTACAGACATAAACCAATTTAGTCCCAGCAAACTGTGACATATGGTTACCTTGCCTATATCCTTTTTTGACACTCTGGTTACATGTTCTTCTCCAGAAAGCTGTAAATCTCTGGCCCAAGCTCATTATGCCATGCTTGAAAAGTCCCAACTACCCAACTCTTGTGGCTAAGAGCACAATGGGGCTCTATGACCCCAAACTATTTCAATGAGAAATGTTTCCTGGTCTGCTGTGGATATCGCTCTGTATAAATAAAATACTATTTGGCCAGTGGCCAGGCAGGAAGTATAGGCAGGACAAGAGAGAAGAGAATTCTGGGAACTGGAAGGCTGGGGCAGGGGAGACACTGCCAGCCACTGCCATGACAAGAAAGAGATAAGGTACTGGTAAGCCATGAGCCACGTGGCAAAGTGTAGATTAATAGAAATAGGCTAAATATAAGAGTAAGAGCTAGACAATGGTAGGCCTGAGCTAATGGCCAAGCAGTTTAAATATTATAAATGTCTGTGTGTTTTTTTTACAAATGGATTGTTGGACTAACAGGGCTTGATGGCACCTGGAGAGAAGTTCTCCAACTACACTGGTCAGCCAGAAAATTTGTGTCATATTAGTTGCCATAAGTGGAACGTGTATATGTGTGCATATGTATATGTGTGTGTGTGTGTGTGTGTGTGTGTGTTTGAGTAGGTGGGGGTGCGCACATATGTCTACACATATGGAAGCCAAAGGACAACTTTGGGTGTCCTCCCTCACGTGTCATCCATATTGGTGTTTTAGAAGTAGGTTCTCTCCATTAACCTGAAGCTCACTGAGTAACCTAGACTGGCTCTCTGGCAAGCTCCCAGAATCCACTTGTTTCCACCTGTGCATCCCTGTGATTACAAGCATGTACCACCTTAACAGGCTTTTTAAGTAAGTTCTGGGAATCAAATTCAGATCCTCATGTTTGCCAGGCAAGTACTTTACTGACTGAGCAATCTCACCATCTCCCACAAAGTAGAACTTCTTTGAAATAGGAGGACAACAATTAAAAGCAGACAACTTTCCACCTTTAGTTGTGACAGCTTTCGTACCTGGCAGCTGTGAGAAATAGTTCTCCACTGAGTTGAGTAACCTTCAATAATTTGTTCCTCCAGAGCTCCTTTCTCCCCAATGCTCAGTCCCTAAAAATAAATCCTCCCATGCATCTTGCCAAACACTCTTCCTCTTTGCCCAGCTTCTCAGTTTGCTCCTTTTCCTGTCTAAATAATGCACAAGGCAGTGGCAGAATGCCCTGCCTCATCCACCTATCATTTTGCATACTGAGAGTCTCATGCACAAAGGAAAGAGAGTGACTATTAGCCGAGAAAATCCCTTTGTATGGAGGCATTATTTGAAGGAGAGAGAAAGAAAAAAAATAAATGATTTCAATAAAAGTGTTGTTTTCTAGTTGTGTATTTAATGATTTTTATTTTAATATTTAGAGTTTTATAGGCCAAGCAGCATACAGAACCTCCTAGGGAGACTTCCTCTATACTACAGATTTTTTTTAATGTGCAATTTGGGCATCAGTCGAAGGCCATTCAGTGCCTTACCATTATTTTTAGACAAAGCCATGTAGCATTTCATGGTGTTTCAAATTATGCCCTGCAGTTTCCCCACAACATGCCCTTCAGGGCTAGAAAGTAGATGTTTATAGCTGTTTCCAGCTGTGCTTTCAGTAGCGTGGTAAAGAGAAGTTGCCCTTCATTCTCTCTGGACTCAAGCAAAGCTCCCAGATTTTATAGAGGCATGCAATAGCCTACAGAAGCAACAACATCTAATCTCCTCAATGCTAACATCTGGTAAAGAACTATTGGCAAATTTATAACGTTTATCATTTGGAGTAGTGGAGGCTACTATCTCTTTGATTTTGTCACTGAGGATCCTGTCTCCCAGAGCACTCCTCCATGTAGAGTACATGGTATTCTATAGGTTTTAGAACAGTGTAGCAAAAACAGTTATTAGCACTCTGCCCTGGTTTCCTCAGATTCCCTTCCTTATTGTTTCTGCCTCTGCTACTCACCCACCCTCTCACTTGCGATCATTAAAGAGAATGTATAGATCCTCTTTGGGGTCACTGTCTCAGGGCCCTTGTTTCTGCCTTTGTGGGTTACTAGAGAGAACAAAACAACGATTTCTTAAGAAATACTAAGAGGTAGAATTAGCCACTATTATTGTGACTACAACAACAACAACAAAACAAAACAAAAGAAAACAAAAAACCCGGACAGAGTGCTGGGTGGTGGCAGTGCATGCATTTAATCCCAGCATTCAGAAGGCAGAGGCACATGGATCTCTGAGTTCATGGCCAGCTTGGTCTACAGAGTAAGTTCCAGGACAGCCAGGGAGGGCTACATAGAGAGATCCTGTCTTGCAAAAACCAAAAAAAAAATTTTTTTAAAGTACCTGGCAGCAACAGTCTTAGCAAGTAAGATTTTTTCCCTCATGGTTACAGAAGTTTGAAACCAGAGGTCCATTTCTGGATTCAGGGTGGGGCAGAGAAGGCATATTCAGGGAGGAGACTTTCATGGAGGTCAGGAAGCACAGAACTTGGCATTGAACTACTGTTTCTAAGTAGGCTTCTCAAAGTTTTCATCACCTTCTAAAATGCCAACCCACAGAGGGACAATGGTTTACCACATGAGCCTGTGAGGGAGGGATGTTTCATATTCAAACAATAAAGTAAAACAAACATCAGAGCCTAGCTTCACCTGTCCTGGTTGAGATACATGTTTGTTGTAATCTGTAATTTAAATACCCAGTAGACATATTGTATTTGTATTTTTGCAACCTTATCTCTAAGATCCCTTCAGTAACATTTTGAGACACTTATTTCTGCATGGTTGAGTTAAAAGGTGAAAGCATGGAGAAGTGTGGTGATCATTCCAAGGTTACACAGAGGGCGGCAGTTCTGAGTCACACTTTGGATCTTTTGGAACTGGTTTTGGTTGGGTTGTCTAGTCTTAGAATTCTAAAGTTCTGAACGTTTCTTGGGAAAAGCCTAGTTGGCATTTTGAATATCTAATGCTCAATGACCACTTTTCATTTCAAAATAACCCAAAGCATAGAATTTGACAAGATACCCTAATATGAAAAGGCGAGCTGCTCCCAGCAGAAGTATCTTGTATGCTGACATGTAATATTCCTGTCCCTTATTTGGATAAGCCTGGCTATCATTTCAAGGGTCAGAAAAGAAAATGGAATTAGCCAGATATAATAGGAGGTCCATTCTAGTTGAGCCTGCCTGTTCCCATGGGAAATACTACCAAGTAACAGTCAACAGTTAGGCTTCATCACAGATGGTTCAAATGCCAGTATGTCCTAGGTACATGGTTTTGAGCACTGATATATGTAAGAATTGTGGTCAGTCTGAACTTTGATCCACTTATGAGCTAATATGTCAGTTTGCCACCTTTTCATGCTGACTTACAGAAAACATGAGACACCCAGGCCATAGAAAAAGGAATTTGCTGCTTATGGAAAAACTGTAGTCATAATACCAACATTTGTGCCACTTTCAGAGTCCTGATTCTCATTGAAGGGCACGAAGCATCAGTTGACACCTGTACCTCATGAGTTATAAGAATCCTAAATATTGCTGGGTGGTGGTGGTGCATGCCTGTAATCCCAGCACTCGGGAGGCAGAGGCAGGTGGATCTCTGTGAGTTCGAGGCCAGCCTGGTCTACAAAGCGAGTTCCAGGACAGCCTCCAAAACTACAGAGAAACCCTATCTCAAAAAACAAAACAAAACAACAACAACAACAAAAAGAATACTAAATATTGAGAAGCTGAATCTTTCTTAATGGACCCAAAAATGTGCTTCAACTTAGTTTAGGGAGGGACCTTCATTTTACAATAAACAATCCTCACTTTTGCTCCATTCCTCTACTATCCATGTCTACCTACTACACAATAGCCTTGTAAAGATAGTTTATAAGAATGGCTGTTGCAGCTTCTGTTTGCAAGACATACAGAAAGCTGAGAGATATCCCGAGAATGGACTCCAAAACTGCCTAAATGAACAATAGCTTTTATCCCCATTTAGAAAATCTCCTTAAGCTAATCCTTTCACCTTCTTGCCTCCTCCACAATGGCTGTATAGTTCTGTATATGAGACCAATGGCACATATGGAAGGAGAAAATGCCTTCCTTGGGTGCGACATCAAAACCCTGAGTTTTGTAACCTCTTCATTAAGCAAATGTGCACTGAATACCTGCCATCTACAAGGCCTCATGTAATGCACTGGATTAGAACCAGGCTGTCAGGATAAACCCCTTTCTCTTCTTTGAGAGGCATCCTCAATCCTTCTGAGGCTTCCTTTTCTCTAAACTAAGAAGAAAGCTTTCTCCATACCATTATTAGGAATGATTGAGTCATTTTTGAAATTGTCAAGTGATATGCTCATTCAGTTTTCTCCCAACACTATCTTTTCAATATGAGCCTGGCATAGAACCCTACACAAATCTACTATTGCCCAAATTTCATTACTGGACCAGCATGTTTAATGAACGGCCAGGAGTGGGGGAGGAGGAAGTGTAAAACAATTTTCTCTCTGATCCTAAATTGCAAAATGGATGACAGAAAACCTAAGGTCGCTTCATTAATATTCTGTTCTTGGATATCTCATTTCACAAAACCTTTGGTGTCCTGTGTCTGCTTAAACAGACTTTTTATACCTTGACTAAAACAGTCAGAGTGGTTTCTATTGTAAGGTCATCTGACAAGCTTTTGTGGATTGGCTTACTGATGCACTTAGCTGTTAAATAATGCACCTAAATATAATCTAAATAGCTTTTAATTCTCTTTAGGGCTGGAAAATCACAAAATAATAAATCTCTAAAGGTCAAAGACATGGTCAAGTTATCTATTTCTCTCCTTTATTTTTTAGGTTTAGGTTAAGAAGAAGACAGAGAAGTGTCAATAAATCTTGATGAATGATCTTTAAAAGAACTCATAGAACTACCAATTAGCTGTGGGACTTTGAATGCCTAATAGGACTTACATCTTCAGAAGTCCTTGGACATATTTCTAACCTCATAGGAAAGATGTGCTTGTGTTTCAGATACTTCTTTGTAAAACATCAGAAAACCAAGTACAATGGAAAGAAAAGGAGGCAAAGACAGGCAAGCTAGAGGGCATAGCTGAAGAGGTATTGGCATCAGAATTCTCATCAAAGGAGTAAATCCCCAGAAAAGACAAGACCTTGGAATGGTTTTAAAAAGCCAAGAAAGTTCTGAGGGGAAACCACACAGAACACCAAAATCAACACTTTAGACTAAGAATTAAATATGTACATTTTCATATGCATTGGATTGCAGAAAGTTCCAGGGTGAAAAATCATAACTCAGGAGGAAGGGTGCCTTTAGGACCCATCCCAGCCTAACTGAATCAATAAAAGAAGCAAAGAAGTAAAGAAGAGGGTCAGAACAGATAAAGAATGTTAAATCTATGTAAGTACTACTTGGAAGAAGTCTGAGAAAGAGATAGAGACAGGAAGAGAGAGAGGAATACTTGTTGAGATCTTGGTTTAGGCTGAACTAAGAAGTTAAGTATCATGCTTTGGAGAGCAGGGAGTGACGAATTTTGTATTTTCCTTGGGAAAAAATAACAGTGTTCACATAGTTGCAGTTAAATTGCAGTAAGTTCAAAGTTAGCCTCAGTTACACAGTGAGTTCCAGGCTTATGTGTCCCCCCTCCCCTCTCTCTCTCAGTGTGTGTGTATGTGTGTGTAAAAATGTTATTGATGAAAAAGGAAATAAACTGAATAACTGAGGAAGACATTCTTTGTGTATAAGTAGGATCAATGGTGTGAAAGAGTCAATTCTTGTTAAGGTTGATTTTCACTAAAATTCCATTCAGTATCCAGCTATTTAGTTCTATTTATCCTTGAACTCACTATGTGGAAAGAGCTGACCTCAAACTTGCAAAAGTCCTCCTGCCTCAGCCTCCCTAATAATGGATAAAGGGCATGCACCACTGTTCCCAGTTCTGTGACTCCATATTGATGTCAGAATGCACAGAAATCTTTCTATACTAAGAGCAAAGCCAAGGGTAACACAGAATCCATTAACCCACGAGTTCATTCACCCACTGAGAAAAGCCAACCAAAAACCCTTCATGTGTATTTATGAAATTTGAAATTAAACAAAATTCTCTTCATGTTACAAAGAGTTCTAATTATTTACACATTTTCCCCAAATAGCAATATCTCAAGAACCTTTGGAAATTCATTTAGCTTATACAAATAGAAACTTAGGAATTGGTGGAACACACCTGTAAGGAGAAGAAAAATGATTATAAGAGAGAAATGTTGAAGTGAAGTTGTCCACCATGAACTTGAGAGTTGGTCTACTCATGTCAACCTTCAGCCTCTTTCCAAATGGGAAAACTGCCCCTACACACTTATATTTCCACAGTGCCAACATTTTCATACTCTTGAGGCTTGGTGCCCACTGTGGAAGTCCCCTCCATCTGTCCAAATTAGAAAGTTATCCTAATCTCAAAAAACCCACTTCAGACTTCCCTGCTCTTTTCTAAGCTATCAATTTTCTTTTTAAAAACTTCTATGTAAGTAAGGGTGATATCCCTTAGCTGGCAACCGAAGATGGATTGCCAAGTGGTCCTTCTTGTGTCATGACCGAGATCTTTGATTGTTCCTTGACTTTTCAAATATTTGTCATCTTCCTAAATAGTTTATAAGGGATTTGAATACAGGATTAATGTCATACCTTTATAGGGTTTTATGTTTTGAACATGGTAAGCCTTGCGAAGATAGTTAACTAAATTTGATTTCTTCAGCATGCTTCTTTTGTGTCTGTATGAATATGTGTGTGTTTGTGGGGGTGGGTGGGTGTGAGTGTGGTATATGTGTGTGTGCCATAGTCACTCAGTGTCAATCGTTAGGTCTTTCTTATCCAACTTGGCTTTGTGAAACACAATCTGTCATTATGCTAGAGCTCACCAAAGAGGCTGATGTGGCTACCAAGTGAGCACCAGGGTTCACTGTTACACTTTGCTAGCTCTTACATGACAAGTTTCTTCATGTGGCTTTTATGGATATGATGTATGCCCTCATAGCTGAGCTGCCTGTCCAGCCTTGGAACATCCTTCTTGAGCCATCTGATTGCTCTAGCTCATTAATATCTCCAGCTCTGATTTCCCCCTGACAATTTTTCACTTGTTTCTGTATTGCATAGCCTGTCCACATGCTTTGGTCCATTAACTCAGAAGACAGAACTGTGAATTTTGGCAAACCTCTCTGTAGAGTAATATCTTCCTAGCAACAAGAGGTCTATTCACTCTCTACATTTTCAAATCTTTAGAAATCATTTGTAACCTGCGACACTGCTGTGTTCATGGAAGAGGAAGTGAAAATCTCTAGGTAGTATTTATAGTTTAATCTTATCCATCTTCTTACTGTGTCAGTAGAAATAGACTGTTTATTGTTCTGCACTGTTTAGTTCTGTCTCTGACTTTGTTTACAAGAAAACAAGCTCCAAGAGAACAAACTCTTTCTGTGTTTGAAAGTTTAGATGAGTTTCAATACATGTTTCAGTACTGACATCTACCATAGTTCAAAAGGTAAGCCTTAAAACATCAAAGGGCAATGTAGGATACAATAATATTTTCATAACTCTTAACACACTCCTTTCAGAAACATTATTACAATCATTGCTATGGCTTTTGCCATCCTCTATACCACAACAATGCAGTTCCTTTGCTTTAAAAAATGTAGTCAGGAATTTACTAAATCCAGGATTTTGAAAAAGACCAAAAATGAGATTTTTAAATTCCTACTTACTCACAAAGTGCTCATCAGCAAGCCAATGTGAAGTGCGATTAAGTGATTTAAAAGATTATTTTCAAGTTTCATTTCCAAAAATCTCCATATTCTGTATTAAAATTTATTGTATGAGGTACATAGGTATTGGCTTAATTTTTTGCCAAAATTTATAAATGTTTTACTGTTGAATGATCTTGGAGCTATTTCATAAAGCAGAAAGCAAAGCCTTCATATTTCAAGAGAAGACATTTGTTAGAACAGATTCAAATATTTGTGTCACCCTTCATTTATAATAAGCAGTATTACTTTTTATTTCCACCTCACTTTCCCTGCCCCCTCATTGTCTACTGTTTTGTCAACTTATTGCCCCAGCACAGTGTTTCTTAGATACATGTCTTTTTGGCTGCCATGTCTTGGAGAAGTGGTTGGTAACTAACATGTATTGAGTAGAAACTAAGGCTGTTGCTAAATGGTCTACAGTGAACAGGGCATCCATGTGTATCCTGTCAAGTATCAAAATAGTTATTCTGCCTACACATCAATTGTACCAAGGTTGCAGAACCATACTTGGCATCTAATATATAAAATGCCATCTCATCACTTAAATATAATTAAAATACACCCCTCACTTTACATCAAATGGAGACCATCACAGAAAAACACATCTGGAAACAGTGTAGAGACCAATAGATGGTGATTATCCAAGACCAAATGTATACATCCACATTTCCTGCATCTAGCCTTAACTGGCCATTCCCTGTGATCAGATTGGTGACTACCCTGGTTGTCATCAGAGAGCCTTCATCCAGTGTCTGATAGGGGCAGATTCAGAGAGCCACAACCAAACATTGGGCCCATGCTGTGCTCAGGAGTAATGCTGAAGAGAGGGAGGAGGGATTATAGGAACCAGGGGGGTGAGGGAAATCACAGAAAAACCCACAGAAACAGCTGAACCTAGCTCATGGAAACTCAGAGTCTGAAGCAATAACTAGGGAGCCTAGATGAGATGACCTAGGACTTCTGCATACATGTGACAGTTGTGTAGTTTGGTCTATTTGTGGGACTCCTGGCAATGGGAGAGGGGCTGTCCCTGGTGCTTTGGCTGGCTCCTGGAAACACATTCTTCATGCTGGGTTGCTTTGTCCAACCTGAATAAATGGAGAGGTACTTGGTCTTACAGCGGCTTGATATGCTTTGGGGATATCCAAGGGAGGCCTGCCCCTTACTGAGTGAATACGGAAGAGGGGTGGATTGAGGGGTGTGGGGGAGGGAGTGGGAAGAGAGGAGGGTCAGAGTGTAAAATTAATTAATTAATTAATTAATTAATTAATTATTTAAAAATGTTCCTCCACCTATGATTCAGGGAACAGTGCAGAAAAGGGTGTGGAAAGACTGTAAAAGCCAGAATACCAAGAAGTCTGCTGTGAAACAGTATCTCTTAGAAATGGCTGCATATATAAGACCTAAATAAATGGCAATATCAATGGACATATTCATGTGGGAGGAGGAAAATTTCATGGGTTCCCACCCTCTGACAAAGAATTATACATAATTAATTAGTACAATTATACATAATAAAATTAGTCTCTCCAAGGATGAGACCCTTATTGGTTGTCCAATGCAGAGTGTTCAGCCCTGAACCCATATTCACACAAGTAACAAAAATGGACTCAGCTGGTTGTACTTATATATTAGTTCATATATATATATATATATATATATATATATATATATATATATATATGTATATGTATATATGTATGTATGTATTTATATATACACACACACACGTGTATATGATAATGATAATCAAAGAAAAAGTGGTGGTCAACTTGAGAGTCAGGGTATGCATGGTAGGGGTTGGAGAGAGGGAAACAGAGAGGCTGGAACAAGGAATGGGAGATAAGTGATGTAATTTTATTTCAATTAAAATATATTTTAAATAATAAAATTAGTATTTTTAAAATGTTATCAAAGAAAGAAATGCAGAGTCTGGGGCCCCACAGAGAAATACAATAAGATAGCAATAAGAATTTATTGATTTCATTAAATCTCAGGAAGTTTTAAACAAAACCATATATATATATACATATATATATATATATGCATATATATATATGTATATATATACACACACACAAAAGAAGAGATTAAACATGGCTTCTCTTTGGCATGTGTGAATTGCTAGTATCAGCACCATTGTACTTTGTGGTCCTTATTAAGTACAATAAAGGTTATTTGAACATAAGCCTGGTGCCACTGGGACACTCAATCTGATAACTGAGAAAGCTTTTAAATGATTAACAAGTATGTAGTATGTACATCATGGATATGCTGTAAAAAGGAATGATTCATATCCTGAGAAGGAAAAGAGATGGTTAGGAAATTTTAGCGCACTATTTGGGAATCCTATGCAATTAAAAACTTATGAAATGTGTATTTCTGTAATTTCCCATGTAATATTTTCTGGACTGTGGTAAATGAATACTCAGGACATGAAAATGCAATTACAGGGGAGCTATTATATTTAATGTTGGTAAGGAAGTATGAGGAACATAGTGGAGAATCAAGAAGTAAAGAGAATTTTCTGCAGAGCAATTTGCCAATATGTCTCAAGAACATATAAGTCTTTCGCTCTGAGGCATTTCAAAGAAGGTATAATAAAAGAGTAATTAAAGTCATGGGAAACACTTCCACTATTACTATTTTTAATAGTAAATCATTGAAGACAATCAGTAAGTCCAGAAATGTTAACTAAGGACACCATACTACTATTAATTTTAAACAATATATAATAGTTAGAAAAAATATATGTTAAAGATAAGAAAATATGCAAAAGTATATAGTGAATATATTCTCGATTTTGTTTTCATTCTTTCTCTGAGGTATGCATAAAAATATGCACATGCATATACAAAAGGACAAAAATTAAAACACAGAGCATCTGCTATTTTACTTTAAAAAATTTTTTGAGATAGACTCTCATAATATCCCAGACTACCCTCAAATATGCTATAATGTAGCAAATACCCAGTGACCACTCTCTCAAAAGCTGTTTTGGAGTGCTTCATGTTTAGCCATAAACTGACAATCATAGACCAATGGGAAAAGGCAAAACCCAAGACAAATTAAAAGGAGAAATGACAGGTAGCCAGTAGAAATTTCAGGAAAATGAAGTAAAGTTAACTGTTATTGCTAAGAAGATTCAGGGAAAACCTATAAAACAAGAACAGAATGTTATAAAATCAGACCACCAGAAAAACAACAAAAAAATTAGAAAAACATGTTCTTAAAATAAAAAGGAAAGTTCCTATTGTTTCTTTTTAGTGAAGCATCATCCAAAGGCAGAGATAAAGGAAGTAAAGCAGATAAATAATCTGCAAGTCTCAACAGTTATTGAAGAAAAGTATCAAAATGAAAGAACAAAATAAATACAGAGGATGGAATTATCAACAGTTCTAGGGGTCATGTTCAGGCAATTTTAGAATAAAGTCATTCATATATATTCTGAAATGTGACTGATGTTTCAGGAAAAGTGTCTAGAAACATCAATCACATTTTGGGATATACATGCTCAATAGAAGGAGAAAGAAAAAAATCACTTATAAAACAATGCCATCTAACAAGCATAAGACTTCTCATCAATAATGAGGATATGATGTTATAATTCTACAAACAAACAAAAACTGTTCTATACTCTATCAAACAAGAGGACAAAATAGATTTCTGTAAGGATGAGAGAGTTAACTTCCCATTCATCTTTTCCTTTAAAGTTACTTAAGAATGTACTCAAGTAAAACAAGAGTATAAATAACAAAAACAAAGAGAAAATGCAGTGTCTAAGAAGTAACACCAATGAATGGAGGAGAGTCTAGGACAGCTGTTCCTGCAACTGGTTCAGATGGAATGAAAACAAAAGAGGATATTCATAAGAAGACACCTTGTAAAGATAGGTGAACTAATGTATTATCAAGGCAAGTATCAAGAGATACTCTAGTATATAAAATAATAAAGAAATGATTAAACATTTATTTAAAAATTGAAATAGATAATAGAGAATATAGAATGTGTCTCTAACTCTATCACATTCACAAAAGTTGAGGAAAAAAAAAACAAGATGTGGTGATAGAAGAACTAACTTTCCTTATAATCTTAAGCCATGGAGTATGAAAGAAGACATTATTTAAAAGAGGAAAGGGAGAAGGGAAGGGAGAGAGAGGGGGAGGGGAAGAAAGAGCTAGGGGGAGAGAGGGGAGGGGAAGAGAAAGGGAGAGGGAGGAGCAGAGAGAGGGAGAGAGAGAAAGAGAGAGAGAGACAGACAGACAGACAATAAGAACACAGAAGAATCCCCAGAAGTTCATATCATATACAGCTAGCCTAGCATATACAGTGGAAAAAAACAACAAAAAGAACCAAGAGACCCTGTTTCAAACAAGGTAGTAGGTGTGGACTGCTACCCAGGGTTATTCTCTGACTTCCATGCATGTTCTGTGACATGTCCCCACACTCATATACACAAACAAGCATACATACACACACACACACACACACACACACACACACACACACACACACATATATATTATAACATCTTATAAACTGTTTGGAATTTAGAAGGTTTTCAGTAAAGTCTGCATGAGTGAACAGTAACATGGATTGAGAATACATCTCTAAAATGCAATATGGAAAGCTATGTCTCTTAAATATCATGTTTAAAAGCAACTTGATTTCAAGCTCAACACAAAGACTGAATTCTTCTGTGTAATTTGAACATAAATACTCCTCTGAACTCTGGTTGTTACTGATATTTTAGTCTAGAAAACTAATAGCAGGAGTACTTCAGAGAATGTTTGTCATCTTAAAAAATGAGACTTCAGTAATGTCATTTTCTCCTAAAAATAAAGTTATATCTGTGTGGGAGATGTTAGAAAACATTTATCAAACTTAGAGATGAAACAGAGAGATTGAGAGTATGTTCATTGGTCATAAAGTAAATATATAAAACACAGAGGGGTAATTTGTTAATCACAAGGAGGACACAGCAACTTGCCCACCCTGCCATTTAGAATCATCCATTTCTAGTTGTTGAAACTGGCCTTGGCACCAGAGCAAGAGATAAAAGTAGGCAAGGCACAAACATGAAGCTGCCATTTAGATAGCTATCATCTAAAAGAAATGCCATTTATCTATTTGTTGAGCATGTATTAACTGAGTACCTATGAGCAAGGAATTCTACTATAGTCAAGGACAGACAGACAAATGAGGTGGTATCTTTCCCTCAAGCCTTTTCCATTACTTCTTAGAAGACAACTGTGCAAACAGATTAAAAAAATTATTACAGAGAAAGCAGGAGTAAATACCAACAGTTAACTCCAATCGGGATTGGGAAACTTGGAAGAGGCATATCTTTTCCCCAGAGTCTCAGTCAGCAAGAGTGTGAGTCACAGAGAGATAAAGAATACCCTAGTCATTTCATGCATTTGGGAATATTGTTTTCCACAGAATACCTTTATTGACATAGAGCAGTATTATGAATGGGATGAAAAAGGTCCCCCAATGTCTCAAGCATTGAAGACTTGTTTCTAGGTACAGTAGAGGTAGAGACTGTTGGGAGAGAATTGTATCAATGAGGGTTCTGACTCCATTGGTAGTTAGCTATAATGCCAATGAATTCTTCCAAAACATGATTGCATTTTGTGGGAGGTAGTGGATACTTAGGAGATAGGGACTAGTTGGAGGAAGTAAGTCCTAGAGGGTATGCCCTAGAAACTTATCTATTTTACCAGGCTCCCTCATCATTCACTCTCTGCTTGCTGGCTGCTGTGTACTACACAATGCTGCCTCAATATAGGTCCACAAACGATGTAGGCAAGTGTCTAATAACTGAAACTCTGAAGCTGTGAGTCAAAAGCCAATCCCAGTCTCTCTGCCTTTGAAATTGTTTCTCTCAGATATTTTGTTACAGCTATGCAGATATGATCATGACAGACAGTTATGCATCTTTATGGAATAGACTGTATAATTCCATGTGTGTATATAATGAATAATGATTAAATCTGGCTAATATGCATTTTCTGTCATTACATATTCATCATTTCCTTGTTCTGGGAACATTTGAACTTTTCTAGGAATAGTTTTTAAAAATAACTGTCAAATGTTTTATCTCATTTACAGTTCCTAAATTTTATATAGTCATATAAAATAGTATGTGTAGATATTCAATGCAAGTACCAGTGGAATTATCCATGAGAACAAAAGGGGACTAGCAAGAGTGGGAATGGGCATCAAAAGGCACAGAAAGGAGGAATCTGATCAACACACATTTAATTGTGTTTAATTTTTAAATGAAAACAAAGAGGGCCTTTACATGCTCAACCTACAGAAAGAATGGCTTGGCTTGGGGGACAGAATCTACATTTCCTGTCTTCAAAGAAGTTTACATATTATTGAGGTAGTACCACTTCTAACTTGGTATAAGGGGGATTATTTGTAATTTATGTAGCTCTTATGACAAGAGATGCTCAGAAACACTTTTAGACAACTAAAAAATGTTGGGGGCCTTTGTCTTTTCTTGAATTGACAAAGAGCATAATGGCTTCCCATTGGGAAAACAGGGCCTTAGGAGGAGACAACATTGAAGGTTATGTAGGCAATGAGTCTGGTTTGGAGTCTGGACTTGCATTTATCTGATTGGTTGGAGTTGGATCTGTAGGCTGGCAGCATCTGTATAGGTTGGCAGCTTGGGTGAATGCAGAAGGCCAGTCCCCACCCAAACTGGAATTAGAAGCAGTGTTCAATAATGTTCTCATACAATAGTTATGCTCAGGGGGCATTGAGAAGCTAGAGCATCCAAGTTTATCATCCAAGACCATATTTTATGAAAGCTTTTGTGGTAACCAAGTAAAATGGATGTGAAAATGTTCTTTTTCAATACTGAAAAAAGTATTTTAAAGTAAAACTCTGATATTCCAGGAATGTTGGTACACAAAATGACAACCAAAAGGAATGAGAACAATAATGAAGTGAAGCTCTCACTGCTGATGCTTTGTCTAAGAAAAGCTTGGTCTGGTTCATAGTTAACATGATATAGTGGAAATCTACCTGAAATGAAATGGCAGGGACCACACTGCAAATTGAGAGTGGAAACACTCTGTGACCACTTCCCACACCCATGGTAAATATTGTCTACCTTTTCTGCCCAGGGATGTGTTTCTATTTTTCCATGAATATAATGCTGTGCTAGGATACTGATATTCACAAATAATTAACAAGTGGCCCTTTAAACTAAAAGTGAACTATACAATTTATTTGAAAAGTATCTCTCTCTGCCTCCTCCTTTTTTCCCCCACCCTCCTACTTATTGCCTTTAATTGGACCAGTAGTGTGTGATTTGAGACTACTGGGTACACCAAGCCTTGCTGGGCCTTGTCACCAGACCTCAGCTGTCAATATCCTTTGTTGACATTTCTCTTCTATTAAAGTGAGGAGTCAAAGTTCAGCACACAGAGTAAAGAGTCAGCATAAGTAGCAAGCAATCTGTTCTATACATGAAAAACAACATTGTGCCTTATGTAATTAAAAGACAATTAGATAAACCTTTTTAAAATATAACAAAAATAAAGCCAATCTCAGCATTACAGAGAAAGATATTCTAGTTATAACTGGTTAGTTTGTCCTTGTTTTCTTTTTCACCTTACTTGGTAGCATTAACAGAGTAACAAGAAATATCTCAGAGAGGTGGAAGTTTAGAAGCTTAAAACTCATAATCTGTGACATGGCAGCCTAAAACATAATTAAGGAAAAATACTCATTTAAGTATCTTTCCACCTGAAACCTAATCTCAAAGTTTCCCCCCAAAACTCTGATGAGAAGCTACAATTTGAGGTCAAACTTTGAACAATGGTAGCTTATTTCTAAGCAGATCCCATGACCTTATTCAGAATGAAATTATGTGCCCAGAGATTTCAAAAGTCAGAATTGTTAAATGGTAAATAATCCTTTCCTACAAGAACATCAGGAACATTAGGTTATTGCTGTGTTTTTTGGATCCTACTGAGTTTCCAGAGGCAGGATCTTAAATACCCAGCTGTCAAGTAAACTCTTGCCCTCAAAAGCCTGGATCAGTATGAACAAACATGACATATATATCGCCCTTCTCTCCCTCCAGTAAACAAGAACACTGAAAAATGGAACACAAAAGTACACACACACACACACACACACACACACACACACACACACACATACACACACACAGAGAGAGAGAGAGAGAGAGAGAGAGAGAGACATATCTTTCCTTGTGTTTGAATTTATTCTATCTGCTTTTGAAGCACAAGAAGGAACCAAGAAATAAACCAAAACAAGTGTGATAAGAACAGCTGAAGCCCCTTGGGAATGAACCACCCTTGTTAATTACAACATATCTAACTGGAATGCCAGTGTGCTTGCTACCTTGACACTGAAATGATATAGCCATTTCCCCACATTCATCGAGATGCATTCCAATGTTTCTTTCATGGTAATTTGTTTCCCTCTTAGCAAAGATGCAAAAAGATTTTCAAGCTCATGTTGCAATCCTGAGGCACTGACCATACCCTTCAATTTAATGGACATTTTCTGTTCTTCCTTCCTTTCTTTCCTCTCTTCCTTCCTTTTTGAGACTGAGTCCTGTGCTCCCAAAGCTGTCAACTGGCCTTGAACTTCTTATGTAGTTAAAGATGTCATTGAAACATTGAGCTTCTAGCTTCTGCCTTCTGAGTTCAGGGACAACAGGCATGCACGACCAAGCCCTGTTTATGTGGTGCTGGGGCTAGAATCCAGGGCTGCATGTCAACAAGTCCTCTAGCTCTTGAGCTATGGCTGGCATTCCTTTCTTCACACCTGAAATTTCTGCAACACAACCCTGAAGGCCATATTTAGCTGGATATGGTGGTGAAGTCCTGTAGGTTTAATAATCAAGAGGCTGATATCAGAGTATTCCCCTGAGTTTGAGGCCAACCTCTGCTATACAGTAAGTGCCAGATCAGTCTGGAATACAGAATGAAACTTTAAGACTTCATACTTTTGCATAGTTCAGTTCACAGCACCCACACCAGGCAGCTCACAACTGACTGTGACTCCAACTCCAGGGTGATTAGACACCATCTTCTGGTCTCCATGGACAATTACAATCACTTGCACATACACAAAACCCCACACATATAATTAAAAAAAAATAAAATAACCTCTCTTTAAACTTTATATTTCACATATCCACATAAGCAGTCTGTCACTAGCAGTCTGTACAGCATTTGTTTCCAGAAGATGGCAAAAAATAAATTGGTTGAACAACACTGACTCATAGAGCAGATTACAGGCTTTCAGATCTTCAGAGGAAACACATCATAGGAGATATAGGAGTGAGTGATCATTTGCTCTTTTCCTTTTAAATGGAACAAAGCCAGAACCATAGTCACTTATGAATCCCAAGATTAAGCAACTTAAATAATAAGGTTGTACAGGAAACAGTTTCCATATACACTTTTATTTCAGGGGCTTTACCGCTTGACACCTAAGAGTTCATGGAAACGAAGATGAGAGGTAGTGCCCTCAAGGATGGTATGAGAATGGGAAAAGTGGAGAGTATACTGCAAGATGAGCAAAAAAAAAAATGTGGAATGCCTTTGTGACATCGATCTTCCTATGTGATGGACTATTCATGCTTCCTCTGGAAAAGATAGGAAAAATACTTTTATTTCAACTGCTAATATTTAACTTTTCAAGAGATTTCCATAGATCTCTTTTCCCTCATACTGTGTAACTAACCAAATATTTTAGTAGAGCATATACTACTGGATAAATTCTATTGTTTTGTTTGCTCATTGATGTGATAAAAAAAACAGCTAGAAGGGCTTTTTATAATTTCAATTATATTATTATATAATATATTATAATTTTATAATAAGCTTTTTAAAAATAAGTGAAGATTACTTAGAGGAAGGAATTAAGATAAATCCCTTTTAATCCTCTATTCATCTTAGAATAGATTTTTTAAAAATCAGATTTCCATCTTCTACATACATTCTTCCTTGTGTTGAGATAGAAGTTATAATCTGGTTAACTTATTTCAGATTCCCACTGACACTCAAGATACAGGTCTTGCTTCTTATAACCTCCTTGTAGGCAATTAAAATTATACCCAGGTAATAGACTTTAAGCACTATTGTTTGTGTTACTATAATAAATACTTGACATAATTAATAGAATAATAACAAAGGTTTACTTTGGTGCACAGTTTCCAGAGGATGCAGTACAGTGAGGAAGCAACTGCTCATAGCAAAAACACAGGCTATAGCAAATCTGCTTACCTCAAGGTGGCCAGAAAGTAATAGAGAAAGTGAGGAAGAGACCCACACTCTCCCACACTCTCCTTGGAGGGACACCACCATGACCCAAGACTTGAAAACTACCCACATTTCCCAAAGGCTCTGCCACTTCCAAATGACACCAAGCTAAGGATTGGGGCACTGTTTTTTTTTTTTTTAATCATGTGGGTCTTTGAAGAATATTCCACACCCAAACAATAGCAGCTTTATTTTTGTAAGCACTAAAATTACTGCTTTTCTTTGCTCAGTCTGCTCTTTGATTGCCTGACAAAAGGAAGTCAGTAAAATCAGTTCCCCTTCAACATAAGAGATCAATTTAAAAATGTAGCTTCCTCATTCAGTGACTAGGCATGGAGAGTTTGGGGTTGTGTTGCAAAATTAGACACTGCTGTGAGGAGTTCATAGCAAATCAGAGAGGAGATGGCTGTCTTCCTGAAGGTCACACCAAGCAAGTGATTACATGTATTACCTCCCAAATGTTATCAGGGAGCATACACAGGATATTGCAGAACAACCAGATGTGGGGCAGAAGGTGGACTAGAGACAGCTAGTATGGTTCAGCCAGCACAGCATGTTTTTGAAGTGGGAAGAGTTGGGTAGTGAAGCGTCAGGTGGGTGGCAAAGGGTGAAAGGTCAGGATTTGGGAGGAGAAAGAAGCATAATTGAAATTCAGTGGATGTGATAAAAGCTGAAGCAAGTAAGAGGTGATAATCTTGTGGTAGAGAGACTTCATGTCATCTCAGAGCTTTCAAAAAACAGTGAAATGAGATTTGTACCTTGAAAAGCTGACAGGGGTGCCATTGTGGAAATCAGATTGGCAAAGGGTCAATTAGAAAGTGCTGCAATCCTCTAGGGTAGAGAGAATGGGTCCACATGAGTGCAACAATTGCCAGTCAGAGAAGTGAAGATTGCTTGGAAGATTTCAAAGATAGATAACACTGGGTTTGGAGAGTATATGGCAAAATATGCCAAATGAATAACTGGAAAAAGGCTTCCAAGCTTCTCACTTGGTACACTAAACAGAGGAAAAGTCAAAGGAAAACAGATAGATGAAGGACTAGGTAAGGTCAAGATAAATCTGCTCAGTCCACAAAACGAGGTTCTGCTAGAATGAGCAAGTACATATGTTAGAGCAGGCCCATCAATATTTAGGCTCACAGGAGGAGAGAAAGACCATGGCTGAACACTGCCGTTCCTAAACTAGAGATGGTAACAGAAAACAAAGAAGTAGAGAGAGTGGGGAAGAGTGGGGAAGAGTCTAGTGAGTGTGGAGTATTGGAGGAGATGAGGCTCCTGAGGAATTTAGGGTCACTAAACTTGAAGACTGGATAGAAGAAAAGAGATCCATGAAGGAGATGGACTGGGTGTGAGTATAAGTTAGTGAACAGGTTTGAAGACAAATGGCTGAGGCACTTGGGATCCAGTAAGTTCTACCTTCTCTACAAAACAGAATCCCGAGGTAGGAGAAAGGAGGGGTCAGGAATTTTCACTTTCAAATTTTTTATTTTGTTTTTATTTTTTGAGACTGAGTCTCACTATGTAGCTCTGGCTGTTCTGGAACTCACCATGGAGACCAGGCTGGCCTTGAACTCATGGTGATCTTCCTGTCTTTGCCTCCCAAGTGCCGGGATTAAAGGTATTTGAGACCATGTACAACCAAAGGGGTCAGGAATTTTTAAAGCATGGGCAGTATTTTAACATATGCAATCAGGAATAACCATGGAATAACATCTCCTTGGATAAATATGCCTCATGATTTAAAACAATATCAAGAACAGTGTTTGTGGTGTTGGCAAAATTGTAAGGTCTCTGAGAAGCAGAAATCCATGCAGGGCTATTTTGAAACAAATGACAACATAAATTCATCCTCTTTGCCTTTCTAAGAAAAAGCAGCAGAGCTGGTGTCTATTTCCAGTTCCGTGCAAGCTAGCAATAATAGCATCATCACAGCATGAAACGAAAACAGTACATGGTTCTGTCTCAACTCAACAGCAGCTTTCCTTTCTGCATATCTCCACCTTGTCACATAGAAATAAATACTGTTTACAAATACAAACACTGATATGCTCCAACCCACAACTCATCAGTGCTGCCTATCACAAACTCAGTGACTCCATTTCTGCTGTTATTTTTTTCTTCCTCAGCTGGAGGCTACAAGCTTTCCCTGTGCTGATAACCAATGGGGTCATAACAAATAGCTAAGCAAATAGCCATGGGGCAGGGGCATAAAATCCCTTCTGAATCCTCTCTGGTGTATATCTGAAGCATAGTCTGGGTTGTTGTGGTAGAATTGTTAACCTTTTCTGTGCCAGAATAAAATGTTGTCTCCATATGCTCATATGTGTTCACTTAGTCACCAGCTAATGGCACTATTGAGAGGAGATTTGGCTCATAAAGTTCTACTTTTATCCACTCATCAATCCATGGATGAGTGTGTAATGGAATAAGCTTCTAGAAGGGAGGGTTATTAAGAAAAAGTGAGTCGCAAGTCCTTATCTGTCGTTGGCCCCTCCTCTCTCTTTCTTCCTGGAGGAATGAGAAAAGCAGTGTTGTGCAGCTGTGTCCTCTCTACTACATTTTTTTTTGTCTCAGCACTAGGGCACAATGAGCAGGACAAGTGGCTTTGTACTGATATCTCTGAAACAGTGAGCCCAAATAAATCCTTGCTCCTTTAAGTTGTTTTGCTCAGGTGTGGTATCATGGTGGTGCAAAGCTGACTATCTCAAACTTCTCTGAACAATGCCTCTAAACAAGCAAAATCCAACTTTGTGGAATTATAAAGGAAACTAATTATATTACAGTATCGCTATCAACATATCTTTACAAACAATATCTATACTTTAGAGTATAGAAACATGTACTTCTTGGATAACACAGTAAGTAGAAAATGTCACAATAGCTGAAGTGTTACTAGTGCCACATGTATCCAGTATGGTAGTGTCTCCTGGTGATATTATAATCTAATTGGAAGGCAGGTCTACAGATAAGAGGGACATGCTGAAGAGATATAAAAGTGGAAGAGCAGGCCTGCTGAAGAACAGAAAGGAGTATCCAATGGCTAGAAATGGTGTTGCAGAGGAGATGCTGTCCATGCTGAGTCTAAATCCTATCAGTGAATTAAACTAAACCATTTCAACTAAAGAGGGTTGCTGCCTGGATGACAATGAGATAAGGAAAATATGAGAGAAAAACATTATTTCTAATGTTCCCAAGACAGTTTTTGTTGTTTGTATTTTATTTAAACAAGGACTAATTTTGCCTACAACTTATAACAAAGGCAAAAATTCAGTCCAGGGCAGGAAGTCTTTCACAAAGAAGCATTTTCTTAAAAGATAAATGAGGGATGAGGATATGGCTCACTAAGTAAGAACAATTGCTATACAAGCATGAGTTCAAATTCTCAACACCCATGGAAGAAGCTAGATAGGGTCACACAGATGAGCCTATAACCCCAGCTTTAGGGTGTAGTGGTAGCAGAGACAGGAGGATAGTTGGTGCTTGCTGCCTACCAGCTTAGCTCCAGGTTCAAAGAGAAACCCTGTCGCAAGGGAATATAGTGGAAAGTGTTAGAGCAGGACATCTCACTGGCTCCTCAGCCTCCACACACGGACACAAAAAGATAAAAAAAAATGTAGACCTGACTTGTAAAATTATTAAAGGACAATCCAATTCAACAAAAACAGTGCACAAATACTTTTTTTATTTTAAGAATGCAAATAACATTTTATTTGGATATTGTCCACAAAGGAAACAAAGTAACACATTCCCAATTCCCACCTCCAAAGCAATAATATATTAAAATGATAGATTTATAAGACAACAATTAAAATAGCCTCAGACCAAAATCCTTTTTCTGAAAATCCGGATAGAGTATTGAGTCTCATGAAAATTCATCGTGGAGAGCATGCCAAAAGCATTAAGGTGAAAAGATCTTATGTCAATCTAAAAGGTGTTAATTATCCCTGCTGCAAATTTCAGAAGGAGAATGTGGGGGCTGTGGGACTCAGAGCTTCAAAGCCTTCAGTAGACAGGCTGTTAATTACTGTGTAAGCAAGTACTGGAGTAAAGGGAGAAATTGACCTCTAGGAGGACCAGGTGAGGTCAACCAGGCTATACAGGCTTTGAGAGATAGGAAATCCACTATCACTGTCACTGAGATGAGGAGAGAAGTGCTCTCTATAAGGAAGTGAAGGCGAAGAGAAAGTTGTTTTACTTTCCTTACTCAGTCACAATGTTTTGTTTATCCAGAAAAGAAGAAAAGAAAAGAATGAGAAAAATAAGGAGGAAAAATAAGCAGGGAAGTGGAGAAAGAGAGGGGAAGAACCAAAGAGAGGAGGAAACCTAAGGGCAGAGAATGGATAGGGGCCAAGGGTAGGGGGAGGCATTAAGAACAGAATAGATGCTTCATAAACAGCTTCCTAAAACTTCCTTAGCACTCTGCTCTGAACAGCTCATCATTCTGCAGGAGGGCAGATTAATTCTACCTCTTTAACACTGCATATGCTGTCCAGTGGTCTCTGGTTTTCCTGAGGAACTCTAAAACATTACATTCCCTGAAAGCCCAGCATCTGCCAATAGCTTGAAATAATGTAAATATTCCATGGCCTTGAAATGAAAGGTATCATCAACAATCACCAGACTGAGAAATATATATTCCTTCAAATTCTGAAGAACAGTTCTGCTAGATGAGCAGAAAACAGGGAGTCCTTGACCACCTCTGCACACAAGGCTCTGAGTTATAAGCAAACATAAGAAAGAGTTACCTCCATATTTATAGTCACAATATGTAAAATTGCAGGTGTGGAATTACATTGCACTATTGGATAGAGCCTTGGTAATCAACCTTATTTTTTTATTATGTCCAAAATGAAATGGTACAAAAGATAGAAATGCTTAAACAGGGGTTGGAAGATGCATTCTGAAATAAAATCCATTAATCAGATTCTTTCCAAATATATTAATTTAGTTCATTGCTGTCCTCCCACTAAGAGCTAAAGAAATGAGATATGTACCAGTTGGAGAGGAGAGAATAGATAGCGAAGCTGGGGGTTGTGGAACTCAAAGCTATCTCTGTGAAAACAGCATACACAGAATAGCAACATTAAATTTTCTGGTGCAACTTTAGTTACCCTCAGAGATGCTCAAGAAAGTTGTATTTGTAACAAAGACCCCTTAGCCTCAGAAATGTGGATTTATACTAATTTAAATAGGAGACACCCCATCTGCACATCAGTGTTAAACCTTGAATAAACTAAGGGTCCATCATATCTTCTCAAACAGCTTACCTGGGAACCTCAGCCTGCAGTATTCAGCAGGTTCTCCCTAGGGTCACCTTTGTAGTGTCCACCACCTAAATAAGACATTGAGCAGCAGCAGCATGAAATATATAACATTTCTGTCCTGATGGCACAGAACAGATCATCAGAAAAATCCCACTTACCACATGGTACCAAGACTTTCAGTGCAAACTGGTATTTGGCTATAGAGACAAAATGATGGAATCAGATACCCATTTGAAGAATTTTAAAGCTGTTCTTATAACCACCTTGAGATTTCTTCATGGTTGGGGAAAAATAAGTGATGCATGAGGTAGCCCTGTAAAGGATCAGACTGAACAAGTTTTCTTTGCTTTGGGCTTTCTTCTCCATTAATTTCAGGCCATCTTCTCTAAAGTCCCAAGGTATAGGGAAGGTTTTCAGGGCCTGGATGAACTCTCAGCCCTCAAAAGCCTCATATAAACATGTCTTGACTTCCACAGCTTTCTATAAAAGGGAAAATAGAAATCTGTATCCAAGATGCTCTATTGTAAGACAAAGCATTTTCAGGGTGACATCATTATTAAATTGAAGGCTTAATTATTTTTGTCTTGACCCTGGGATCAAATAACATGACAAAATAAATCAACTGAGACTGAGAAACAATATCTTTTCTACTTCCTAACATCTTTTTAGGTAATTCAAATAAATCTTTGGCTCACAATCAAATTTCATGCTGAATCAATGATAGACATTTTAAACCACAATCTTCAGAAAATTGAAAACAAGCAGATAAAGGTTTCATCAAGAGGAATCTGTTTCAAAACAGTGGTGTGGGGTGTGGGGAGGATTATCAAAGGCCTTCCCTACTTATCTGTATTGGCACACTAACCTGGAAGGAAAAAAAGATGCATAGAAAATGATCCCAATGCATTTTTGAATGGATTATTAGTAGCAAAAGTTTTAATGCCTTTCATTTAGCCAAGACATATTCATATAAAACTATCGAAAGCCCTATTTATAGTCACAGAGACCAATGTTGGTTTAACAGGAAAGGCCATCATGTCACAAACAGTAAATCCATTGCATCTGGGCTTTAATTAAAAGACATTTATCACCCAGACACTAACTGAATTGGAAGGAAATAGAAGACCAAAATTCCACCTCTTAAACTATTGACGGTTCTGGAAAGCTGTTGGCTAGGATAATCTCACATACCCCAAACAGCACCAGAATTCAAAGCAACCTTCCAAATGGCTTAATTGGTGGGCATATCAATTAGGTCCTCAAAAATGAGACTTTGCACATTTAAAAGCTGCCACATAATATTGCATGGAGTAGAGCATGCATGCACCAGTGTGCATATCACATTCTCTTTGTGCCCAATACCTGACATTTCTGTGTGGGAAAAGTAACAATCAACAGACTTCAAGACAGACTTCTCTACTAGATCCAAATCTTCATCCAAGAAGAAACCTCCTGGCATTCCTTTACTTAACTCCCAGAACATTTACTTACTGTAAAGTGCAGACTCTGCAAGCAGATAGATTTGGTGTGTGTTCAAGCCCCACCCCTGCTGCTTCCTGTACCTCTCTGTGTTTTCTGTAAGATAAATGTAGTACTAGCACTCACTTTGTTGATAGGGTTGGAGTTTCTTTTGTTTCTCATAGAAGCAAACTTCAAGACAAAGATTCTAGAACAAGGACAGTAAACTCTGCTAGAAGGAGAAATCTGGGGAGGGATTTGGGAATGACTCATTGAGTAAAGGACCTTCCAAGCAAGCATGAAGACCTGCCTCCAAATCCAGAGCTCCCACATAAATGTCTGGTGGCAGCATGTGCATGGTAATCCCAGCATGGGGTGGAAGGGGCAATGGAAACAGAAGGCTTTGGGGAGCACATTGGCTAACTACCTGGAAGAATGGATGGACTCCAGGTTTAATGGAAAACCCTATCTCAAATCAAAGTGAATATGATCATTGAAGGCATTTAACTGACCTCTGGCTTCCATAGGCATGGACACACGTGTGTACAAAACCATTACAAATGTACATATACCACAAACATATAGACAAAAACAAAGAAAGAAACCGAAACAGAAAACAGACAATGAACAATAAATTACCAGCTAGCTACCATGGCTGGAGCTGCGTGATTAGAAGTGAATCTGACTACATGAGTCTGGTAAAGATGGAAACCTTAACTCTTGGAAATAGCAAGGAGCACAAAAGCTTAGCCACAAAATCTCATCAGTCAAAAAAAAAAAAAAATGCACAGCAGCCTTAAATAATCCAAAAAGAACTCAGAGATGCAGACACTGGCTGCTGGAAACCAACTCATGCACAGTGCCGTGGTACAACAACATGGGCAGGGATGAAGGAATGAATGTGTATACCATGCATAAAGCAGTTTAAGACACACAAAAAGGAGCCTGATACATTTTATTCCCTGTTACTACAAGCATCACATCCCACTACCAGGACCATTGCAGATGTTCACAGCAGAAGCTCCTATTTTATATAATTTGATGATCCTAATTCTGATGACTCAAGTTCACACAGAAGGGCTCCCTCCATCTCTTTTGCTTTTATCAGGTCTGGCTCTGAGAATGTCATGGCGGGATGGACTTATTTAATCTGAATGCCTCAGGGTGACAATCTTAGAGAAGCATCCAAGAATTACTAGGCACATCCCTTTAATATAGTTCCTCATGTTGTGGTGACCCCCAGCCATAGAATTACTTTCATTGTTATTTCATGACTGTAATTATGCTACTGTTGTGAATTGTAATGTAAATAGTTTTGGAGATAAAGGTTTGTCAAAGAGGTTGCGACCCACAGGTTGAGAACTAATGTCCTAGAAGTATGCAAACACCTGCCAGGCATGGTTTAAGTGTTTCTCAAAGGAAAGAAAGTTGCTCAGAAAATGTCCTGTCTTAAGCTATGACAGTTTTGAACTTCTCTGAGTTCAAGAAAGAACCTCAGACACCAGATCAGCTGGAGGCAACCATCAATGAATCATAAAAACCAGAGAAGTGGGGTGGCATCAAATCCATATATGCCACATACACTGTGAGTAAGATAATTTAGATAACAGTCAATAGTGTAGGCAGTGGTGTAGGAGAAGTGACTAAGATGTTGAAGGCAGAGCTGCCTCAAGGAACCTGTAGGCTCATCAGGGAAAAGCCACTTTGCCACATTAAAGAGCAATTATTACATAGTCTGGATTACTCTTGAATCACATATGATGAGAAGAGTAAAACATGCAGATTTGTCATAAAACCTTCTACAATGAATCATCCTATGATTGAAATTAGGGTGGATGGCTTGTGAATCAGGGCACATATGAACTGAATGTTTCAAAGGCAGTACAATAAAGCAATTCCTTCTTGATTTTCCGGTGTATACCTTCTTGACTTTAGCATCAATGTCAGGATTTTTTTTTCACAGGAGTACACTTACCCAGGGAAGAGTATCTAGCACTCCCTCAGTATCTTAGAATTCCCATTGTCGTGTTAAGACATCATGAGCAAAAGCAACTTGGGGAGAAAGGGTTTTTTTCCTCTTACTACTCTCAGCTCATACTCAGAGGAACCAAAGCAGAGGTCATAGATGAATGCTGCCTACAGTCTTTCCATGGCTTACAGGGCTGGCTTTCTTTTATCATCCATGACCACTTGCCCACAGTGGCACTGCCCACAGATGACAGGCCCCTCCCACATCAATCATTAATCAAGATTTGACTACAGGCTAATTATATAGAGGTATTTTTCTCAACATTCCTTCTTCGCAGATAATACTACCTTCTTGAAATAAAAGCTAGCCAGCACAGGTAGCCTACTTTCAAAAATGCCATAACTTTAAAGTTCCTTGGTCTTTGATGGCTTGCTTTCTTCTTGTATAGAAAGTGTTTGTTACTTTTCTCATTGTTGTGATAGCATACCTCACAAAAAGCTACTTAAAGAAGGAACTGTTTATTGTAGCTCACAGTGCAGGGAAGACATGGTAGTAGGAGTATAGGGTTGCTGGTCATGTTGCATCCACAACCAGGAAGCAGAGAGAGACAAATGCTGGTGCTCAGTGCTCTCTGTTTAATTCAGCTCAGGACCCTAGCCTGTAGAAGTGCTGCTCACCTTTAAAGTTAGTATTCCTATCCCAGTTTAGCCAATCAAGAAACTCAGTTGTAGATATACCAAAGGCTTGTCTTGAGGTGACTATAGAACCCATCCAAATGACAGTCAATATTAACTACCACACGCAGTTTACTGGGACATATTGAATCATAAGTGACCTTGAAAATGAATGCTGTATGCTAAGCATGCAAGAGCAGAAGGGGAAAGGAGTTCAAGCCTCAGGTGGATATGAAACCACATACTGAAACTTCAGTGACCACATCTGCATTTGTCTTCTATAGGACACATATTTTGTTTCAAGTAGGATGAGTCTTAGAGTCAGTGGTGTTGTATTTTGCTCTCCACTAGGCAGGATTTGCCTTACAGAGATATAAGCAATAGAGTGGCTGCTATTTCTGTGGTCTATGTGCGGACAGTATATATGCAAAGTTGAAACCTCATTTAAAATGTCTTTCCAAAGGTTCCAGCATGATTTAGTATTGAATTCAAAAGTCAGTGGTACATAGAAATGCATGGAGATGCAGCACTGGAGTATAAGGTTCATATTAAGAAAGCAAATATTTGGCTAAGGGACTGAGCACATTTCACATTTGCTAGCAAAGGGACAAATGATTTCAGGTTCTGTGAAAAGAAAATAACCAAACAAGCAGGTGAAGCTGCTTTATATCGTTTACTACCAAGGTGCTTTTTAAAGAAGTATTGCCTATAAGAGACCAAATGAGAAAAACTCAAGTGTCAGGACTTACAGGTTAGGTGTCAGAGGACTAGCAGAAAATCTCCATGACAACAGTCTTGAGTGTCCTGAAAAATATTACATCCTTAGGGCTGTCGATGACAGGAACACTAATATGAACAACTGTTCTATGGCCAAGCATGGGCCTCAGCTTCTCTGACTTAAAAAGGCATTCAGAAGAGATGTTGATTGTTACCCTGGTTTGGAACTACCTAAACTGATTCATTTTGCTCTGAAATTCATTTTGATACATTGTCAGGAGTGATGCATAGTTTTGTTTTGTTTTGTTTTGTTTTTCTAATTCTAAGCAAGTCTGAAAGGCCTCCAAGAGAATCTAAAAGTGACAACAAAGGAAAAGGAGATGACATGAACTGTAATGTTTTAGTGGCAGATGGGGAAAGGAAGTGGCTCCATGAATTTCTAAGCTAACTAGATTTTGGGTTTAAGGAAAGTAATTTTTCTTTTAGTGGGGTTGAAAGTAAGACCATTTTTAAAGGATTATGAGTAGGATCAATCTGGAGAGACTTGAAACAGGTATTTTAGCTGCTCTTTACAGATCTTAGCTTTTTTCTGTCCTTAGGCTTTTAGGATTCTATTGTAAAAAGGGCAAAGGCAGAGTGGCACCACATTGTGTATAAAGTGGTTTTCCCTCAGAATCCAAGCTAACTGCACACTGTGGAGAAAATCAAGACTAGAGAGGGCAAGATGGATGGAGCTTGCAATTCTGCCATGAAACATACTGTGCAATAAAATATATGCAAATGTCTATAAAACACTAATATTGACTTGCAACAAATACATGTAATAACATCTATGTGGAGCTCAAAACAATTACCTGGGTATATAAATGAGAGTGGCATTGGGGTTAAAGTGGAATGAATGATTTGGTTTTTTCATCACATAGGGAATCCTTAAACATCACTCTTGATATGTGCAAGAGCCTGATTAGGTGATTAATTCAATCTGACTCCCTTCCCATAAAAGTGTCCCTGTATGTTGAATATGTGAATTGGCACTGTCATAAGCCTTCACTAAGATATTTTAAAACTTTATCTTTTTAAAAATTTAGAAGACAGGCGAGGTCTGGAGAGATGGCTCAGAGTTTAAGAGCACAGTCTGCTCTTCCAGAGGACTCGGGTTTAATTTCCAGGACCACATGGCCACTCACAACCCACAACTGTCTGTAACTTGAGTGCTAAGGGATACTGCACCCTCTTCTGGCCTACTTAGGCACTCACTCACTCACATTTAGATATATAAAATTTAAAAACCTTCAAAAAATTTAAACATTCAAGAGGAAAAAAAAAGAAGTAACAGTTATATGCTATAGAAATATTAAGAAAAAAGAGAGAAAAACTTAATTAAAATTGAAAAAAATATAAATCAAAGAAAAAATACCTGAAATGCCATTAAACTAAATGAGTTTTGCTAAGTATGTTTTCTTATTTCATGGACTGATTCCTACAGTAAATTTGGGGATGGGGACCTGACAAAGCTGATTCATTTTAACTGAACTTACATGTAACATACTGCCATTTATATTATAATTGTGTGTGTGTGTGTGTGTGTGTGTGTGTGTGTGTGTGAGAGAGAGAGAGAGAGAGAGAGAGAGAGAGAGAGAGAGAGAGAGCTCTGTGTTCTGCTTCCCTGCATCACTTCATTCTGAATTTCAGAATCTCCTCAAACTTCAGTAGCCTGCAATCAAAGAAATAGACTTAAATTTCCATCAAATGTGATCTGTAGGTATGACTTGGAATGTGGAGAATGGAACAAGGAACGGATTTACAATTGGAAAGGGCATATTAATTTTAGCTGAACAGAAATGAAGACTACATCAACAGAACAAACCTATCTACAATACTTTTTATACTAGGTTTGCTTAATATTACAGTATTGACATTTTGTGCTGGATAATACTTCCTCGTAGGGGAGCTATGCTACACATTGTCAGATGGTATGTTTCACACCTGATCATGAGATGCCAATAGCCACCTGATACAAAGATACCTTTACAAACACAGAAAGGTCACTTGGTTGAGAACAACTGCTGTGTATGCAGAAAGGGTCACAGTAAAATCCAATAGTTAGAAAAGCTTGTGACTTATCTGATTTTATTTATAATCAAAACATTCTCATTGTTAGTACATATCAGATTATTCACATGCAAAGGTGAATAATCTCTTTGGTAGAAAGTACATTTGCATAATTTTTTGATGTTGCCACCTTGCAAGTGTGCTTTATATCTAGAAATATCTTCCATAGCTCCTTGCTGCATTATGTCTGACCTGTTCTTCAAGTGAGGGCCTCCTAATATTTGAAACTTGAAGACATTCTGACTCACCACTGGAAAAAATGAGGATAAGGCTTGCAAGATGAAGACTTCCAACTTCTACTAACCAAGGGTGGATACTGTCTCTGACACAACTAAAGTAATCTTCTGGAAGACTCACTGTCAAGCCCTTCAGAGTTGTGCCTCATTAGCTTTGCCAGCTGCCTGTGTTCTTGTCCCTCCTGGCATTTATCTTCTTTTTGGTATCTCCATATCTCTTCAGCAATTTCCTCTTGAAGCTAAAATAGCCCTTTGAGGCTCTTCTCTTTGCAAATACCATTTCCTGAGGTCAAGCATGGAGTGAGCTAATGATATATCTCAGGTCCCCTTACTCATGCTCAGTTGCTATTGATTTCCTAGTAAATGATGTGCTCTAGTCTTTTGTTTGTTTGGTTTCATTTTTTCCTTCAGACAGCATCCATAACCCAGGTTAGCCTCCAATTCACAGTGATCCTCCAGATTCCTGGTAATTTTCCTATCTTGGCATGGCAAGTACTGGTATTACAGGTTTGTACCACCATACCTTGCCTTCATTCAGTCTTTTGGTGGTGCTCTGAATAAAATACAGGACTGTGAACATGCTAGCTTCCTCCACTGAGTCATACCCCAATGGTTTGCTCTCAAGAAGAGGGAACTCTTCTTGCTCTGGAAAACAGTCAGGGTTGTGAAGCAAACACATCATTTGAGCTGATGGGAGCATCACATCTACTAATTTACCTCATGTATGTAGATACTGTTGATTTCTCACAACCATAAAACTGAATGGTTATGATGGAAATTATACAATCTACATAGTAAAAAATGTTTACTGTGTGGTCCTTTACAAAAATTTGCTAGCTCTGGATTTATCCTGATTAATCCTCATAATAGCCTCGTGGGTGAAAATTGAGGAATTGTTGTGTTCCTGGTGTTATGTTTACTGTTTCAGGAACTTTACTTCATTGGTAGCCCTCAATGATAAGCCTTCAGGGTATCACTGGGATATCCATTTGGGCAAGGTAGAGTAATGTTTGCATGGCTATGCAGCTTGTGTTTGATGGAGTCTGTATGTGAATACTTGTCTTCTGTTCCTGGATCATGGAGCTTCATCTCTCTGTGTAATAAAATAAGCAAAAAAAAAAAAAATCCCAGAGTATAGCACAACTAAGGACATATTTAGTCACTTGAGAGATGGGATATCGAGAAAAATAACCCCCAAAGATGTCTATATCTTGATCTCTATAGTCCTAAAAATGGTAACTCACATGGCAAAAGGGCCTTGGGAGCTATAATCAAATGTACAATAACAGTATGGGTAGATTTTCCAAGATTGTGTAGATAGGCTCAGGGTCATCAAAATACCATGACAAGTGGGGCTGGGGGATATATCTCAGTGGTACAATGCCTGCCTAGCATGTGTGAGCAGGCCTGGGGGTTCCAACCTTGACACCTTTAAAAATCATAGCAAGTAAATGAGGAAGACAGGGACAAAACAGAGCAGAGTAGAAATGTGATGATGGGATTAGAGACCAAGATCTGAACTAAGAGGCAAGGAACAGCAGCAGATTCTTGTAACTGGAAAGAAGTAAGCAAATGCAGTCTACCCTAAAACTTTCAGAAGCAAACCAGCTGACATTTTGATGTTTGCTCAGTAAAACTGCCAACATTTTAAGATAATTCCTTTATGTGTGCTTAAGACAAACTAGACTGTGGTAATTTGTTACAGCAGCCATCAAAAACTAATACCAGATCACACCTTATTTATATAGGCAAAAGTTTATTTCACACAAACCTGCAATAGCAGGAAATACGTTTTAACTTGAGTTAATAACTGGAGTTTCTCAGAGCACTACAAGCCTAGTCAGGTGGTATTTGAGTGGAGAATTAACTCTGAGCACATTATGCTAACCTTGGAACAGAAAGGGAAAATTCAGATACAAACTGCCTACATCTATTGCAATAGGGTCTTATTCTGAGCACAAGAGATAGTGGTAAGGATTCTTTTTCTTCAGATTTTTTTCTTTACCTTATCTAAATATCAAGCTTTTATTTGCAGATACATTCAATGCCACCATGCTGTAGTTTTTTTGAAAAATAGTTTTGCGTGGCAGGAAAGATACCTTAACTGTTAAGAGCATTTTTGCTCTTGCAGAGGACATGAGTTTGGGTCCCAGAACTCACATGGCAGTTCCCAACTGTTTGTAACTCCATTTCCAGGGATCTGGCACTCCCTTCTCACCTCCTTGGCCACCAGATCTACGTGTGATACCAATAGGGTGGTTGTCTATGCTTTATTCCTGAAGCACTACCCCTAGTAGGCAGCAGATAACTACTAGGTACCTGCCCCCCAGGGGCATTGCCAAGGGGGGGGGGACCCCTTAAGACCTGGGATGTGTACGTGGTTGCTCTCCTGGCTACCTCATGGTCTTGGATGCTGGATGCTGGTGCTATGGATCAAGGCAGAGTTCTCCAGAGAACCATGCCCCACCCCTCCTGGATCCTGAAACCAACTCCCTTATGCTTATTCTGAGTTAACCCAGAATGAATCCCCTTGATTATCAGACAGACTACATGGAATTTGCTCATTATGGGACACATACATATGGCAAACACTCATATACATAAAAATTAAATCTAAAAAAAATCTTCAAAATTTTTGTGACTTCATAGATATCAAATAACAATCCCTTTAAATACAAGAGAGAAAAACTATATATATATATATATGTCTGAATGGATTAGGGTAACTGTAGGATTCTCAATCCTAGCATCATCCATACTGGGGACTGTATTATTCTTTTCATGATGAACTGGGCTGTGGATTATAAGATGCTGAACCATGTCCAACACATCTCCCTATTAGAAGTCAGGAGACATTTCCCTGTAATATAACATTCAAATATGTCTATGGACATTGACAGATAATCTTTGGGGAGCAAAAGGCAAAGTGATCCCTACTTGAGGACCATTAGAATAATTAAATACAAGTTTTGCTTTTTAGTTCATTCCTACTGTGCTATTATGCATTTATAGTATCTTCCTAGACCCCCAGATTCCCTTCCACAAACCTGAAGTAAATAAATGAGTTAACAAATGGCATCTTGTAGATAACACTGCAAGAGAAAAACCATAGCAAGTGTAAGAACCTATCCCATTGTTAGATTTTTATTTTTGATTTGTTTGTTTGGTATGTTTTTGTTCAGGTGGTTCTATGTCTGAAACACAGGGCCTTGAACATGGTAGGTAAGCATTCTACCACTGACCTATGCTCCCAAGCCCATAGTGCTCTTTAGATTTCAAATTTCCATTCCTAGTTTATTATGGAGAGAAAATTGAAGCAAATAAAATTTGATTATTCATTTGCTGTTAGCCACTAACCTGTTACTTTGAGTAGAGTAAAAGAATAGAAAAATATGAAGGAACAAAGACTGTTGTGTATAGGCTGACATTGTCCACTACAAACTAAACTTTATACTAATGAAGGAGATAGATTGTTGTAAACAGCTGACCATAAATGGACTGCACCTGCTGGTTCCATGTAAACTTTGAACCAATCAAAATCTGTTCAGAATTCAAGGGATGTATTCAATGTTGCTCTCTACATTTTTTTTAATCAAAATCACCCAGAAAGCTCTTAAAATACAAATACACTTATCCAGAGGGCCTGATCCAGCTGGTGGCTCCACAGCCTTCAGTTCATAATTCATGTGCTTCCATTCGTTTGGCTATTTGTCCCTGTGCTTTTCCAATCTTGATCTCAACAATTAACATTCTTGCAGTCCCTCCTCAGAACCTTGGGCTTACACAGGGACACTTTGCTCAGCCTGGAAGGAGGGGACTGGACCTGCCTGTACTGAATCCACCAGGTTTAAATGAATCCCCAGGGGAGTCTTGGGCCTGGAGGAGATGGGAATGGAGGGGATGGGCTTGGGGGAAGGTGGGGGGGGGGGCAGGAGTGGGGAGAACAGGGGAACCTATAGCTGATGTGTAAAATTAAAACACAAATATAATAAATAACAAAAAAATTACAAATACACATGACATGACTGTGCGTGTTGGGGGTGTGGGGGGATGGCCATGTACCACATTATATAGAGGGCTTATATAGACAGCAAAAGACAGACAATCTTGAGTTTCTTACCTTCCATTTTTTTTTTAGACAGGTTCTTTCTTTTGTTTTCCAGCATGTATATCAAGCTAGCTGCTCTGTGAGATTGAGCTCCAAGGACACTTTCCTGTCTTCACTTCCTATTTCCTCATAGGAACTCTGGGATTACAGATACTCCTGCTATGACAAAGGCTTTTGCATGACTTTGAGGATTCCATTTTATGCCTTCATTCTTGAGTGGCAAGTTATTTAACATGTTGAGCTATTTCACCAGGCCAAGACATGGCTTCTTTAACTAGTCATTAGCATTGAATAAAGGACAGGCAGTGGTCCTAAATAAACAGAAACCCCCAAGCCACCATATCTAACAGAAAGTGAGGCACTGGAAGATTACAGCTGGGAAAGACATTTTGGGGAGAAATTGAGAAGGTTTAAATATGAACTGGATATTACTGGATTTGAAGACATTGCTAATTTATGTTGTTATGACATTGTGAATACAGAAGAAAATGTTTCTTTTGTAGCTTCAGGCTAACGTATTTAGGGTACATGATCATATAGATATAGATATGACAAGATCTCACATATTATATGCTGGCCTTGAACTCCTTATGTAGACAAGGATTACCTTAAGCTGCTGACCCTCCTGCTTCTCATTATAGATATAGTATCATACCTCACTAATGATTATAGGTGTCTCTGTTTCTCTGTCTCTCTTTGTCTCTTTGTCTGTCTGTATGTATGCATGTCTGTCTCTGTACTTTGGTTTGGACTAAGGACCTCAAACGTGCTAGCCAAGCAGACTAACTGCTTAACTACACATCTAGTCTTAATTGTACTATTTTATGTGTCTCCATGCATGCTTACAAATAGCAACAATGATAGCTCTGACAAATATTTACACACATGCAGAATAAACTGTGGTAGAGTGAGGTCATCAATATAGAATCCAGCAGAGAAATGCAGTCAAGGATAGTCACAGCAATAATCTAAGTAAGGTGAACATGTGTCAAGATAGGAATAGAAAAAAGATTGACAAGACTAGGAGAACAAAGCAAAATGGCCAGGGGAAGCTGAAAGTGTATACATCTAGCAGGACGGGAGTGCCTGCTGTTCTACTAGCCAATGGTGAATCATCACACATCTAACACAAATCAACTGAGCAACCAAGATCTGATGAAGGAAGTAAAGGAGTAAAAGATATTCTGTTTGTTCACAAAAGCATGAACTACAGGGATGTTAGTTGAGATATGAAGAAAATTAAATGAAATAGTTGCTTCTATACCTCAGGTGGAATGTGGTGTTCTGTCTGAAAGGATAAAATATTTGAGCCTGGATAATTTTCCTGTGTGTGTGTGTGTGTGTGTGTGTGTGTGTGTGTGTGTGTGTGTGTGCGCGTGCGCGCGCGCACATGTGTATAGATGTTTGTGTGTGCAAGTACGTGTGTATAGAAGCCAAATATCATGTGTTCTCCTCAATCACTCCCCACATCAAACCTAGATCACATGATTCAGCTAGATAGGCTGGCTAGCCAGCCTCTGGAATCCGTCTCTCTCTGCCTCCCCAGTGTCCCCAGTGAGGACTGTAAATTCAAACTCAGGTTCTTATGCTTGCATGGCAATCATTACCCAAGAAGGCATCTCTGCAGCCCAAAAGTGGATAATTTCTATGACAAAACAATTCATTTCTCACAGTTCTGGAGGTTAGGAAGTCTAAAATGAATGAGCTACCATGTTCAGTCTCATCTGGGGGTTGTTCTTTGTTTTCAAAATGATGTTTCATTTCTTCAGCCTCTGGAGAGGATATTGATTGTATACTCACATTGGGGAAGAAACAAGAGTAAAAAGGAAAGGTCTAAACTAGTTCCTTTTTATTTATTTTTCTTTGAGATTGTAATCCAGGTATCCTGGAACTTGCTATAGAGCACAGGCTGGCCTCAAAATCACAGATATCCTCAGATATCCTTCTGCTTCTGCCTCCCAAGTGCTAGATAATAAGCTAACACATCCTCTTGAGTCCATTTATAAGGTGCCAATCTACTGACAAAGGACAAGCCCCATGACTTATTCACTTCCTGAAAAGCTCCACATCTTGATATCTTCATGATGATGATTATATTTCAAGAGCTGAATTTTAAGGGACACTCCCTCCAGCAGTAGAAGACCTTGGTTAATTGTGGTATGAAGCAGTATAAGGTGTGGTCTCAAGGATGCTGTTAATAGGTGTCAAGTCAGTAAAACTGTGCAGGAGAGAAGGGAAGCAAAAGGACACCTCAGAGCATGACTGAGCATGCTGGTGCCATTTATGAGATGGGAAATTCTCTTAGTCAAACAAGCATGTGTTATGTCTTAGAACCCATGGAAGTCATTTCTGAGTTGAAAGGCATGGAGTTCTTCTGTTTCCTTTCTGAAGTGTTTTATCCTCATATCTCATTTGTATCTCATCTAAAATGTTACTTGTATAGATACTTACTGTCTGACTATCTTTATACACAGTGTAGTAGAGGACCATGACTGACTTTGTTAGAGAAGGCAAAGGTTATAGTAGACTTAAGAGTAGTCATGGGAGCTAATACTTTCCCTCTACCTCTCATCTTCCTCTTATGGCTTTCGTCTCCTTTATGATCACCCTAGAGGCCTACCTTTATATCCTCAGCAAGTAAATAAGGAGCTGTGGGCTTTACCACTGACAGTACAGCCAGCCATCTGTAGAGTGGTGCTGTCCTCCACTCAATGGGCCCAGAATAACCTCATTCTCAAGGTTATGCCTAAATACAGAGAACTTGATGTTCCTATACAAAGTGAGACTCTGTAGTTAGTTTTCCCTTAAGCAACTAACCAGGGGCCAAAACTCTGACCCTCTCATTTTATTTCCCATGGAATCTTAATATTCTACTTTGTCAAAATAAATAGATAAGTTTGACTTTGCAAGTAGATGATTTGGGTGATGGATGAATCTAATTGTTGGAGCCAATGAATCTCAGATTTATTATAGTATCACACAAATTATTATATCTAAGAACTGTCCATATGATAAGACAACTAAAAACCGACTGACTGTCTTCAGAAAACCAATATACTTTAATCCTTATCTGTCCCAATTTAACTAACATATTTAGTCATCTTTTCTTGTTTCTACATTTATCTCTGGCACATTTGGTTCTCCAAAGACAGAGAGTGTTGGAAGATAAGAATAACAAGAAAATCTGGAACATGATGAAGACCAGAAATGGGGAGCAACACAAGCCAAAAACTATTAGAAGCAACTGTGCTCAGACTGTCCTCACCCAACCTTCCAGGAGCTGCCAAAATAAACCAGCATCTGCATGGAAATTTATCTTCTCGGTATGAGAGAGGGGAGGATGGAGGAAGAGGGATAAGAGTAGGCAAAGAGGAGAGAAGGAGGAAAGTGGAGGGGAGGAAGAGAGAGTGGAGAGTGGGAAGAGAAGAGTGCATTCACTTAACTCTCTGTTCAAGTCTTATCACGATCTAAGAACATACCATCAGCTGATGAATTGATTTCAATCTTATTTAAATTGCCCATTTTCTCTAGAAAAAAGAAAATCACATGAGAATATTTTTTGAATGTTAGGCTTGTTTCTAATGACAGATTTTCTTTAGCTAAGATTTCACTTAAAATAAGGGATGCTCAATTTAGCTCTTTGATTCTCATTCTATTCCTTAAAGAAAACGTGAGAAATAACCCTTTTTGTGAGTCTCAATAAAAGTGGAACTATGAAATGTTTAGTGTTAGGATTATATACAGTTTAATTCTTGGCCACTGTATCAGTTGCAAGTGTTGTCTCTGAAATGTTTTAGAAGAGAAGCAGCAGCAAGATGGACTATAATGAAATAAAACTCCTTCATGTAGTCAATATTTGGACTGAATTTGTTTGGAAGCCAAACTGCATATTAAATTAAATGGGCATAAAGGTCATATAAATTAAAGTGGCAGTTTGGCATCCATCCTAAGTCACAAAAGACACCAAAATATCCTCCAGAGCAGGAATTAAAATGTAAGACAGCAATGCTCTGAAAAATCACACTTTATGGTCTTGAAATGACAACTGTTCATGTGATTTTTTGCTACAAACCAAGAAACTGGATTCATATATGATATGGCACTTATCACATCCCAATATGTACTGACATTCAGGGGGAACTCATTAAAACTAACACTCCTCCAATGATTTTAGGCTAAGCATTTTCTCTCAGCTTTAGGCAGATTTCCCAAAAGAATACAATGGCTGTCCATTTTCTAATCAAAAAACTATCCTGGAAAATTAAATATGACAAATATGAAGGATCAGATGGTTCAACTTACTTTCTAAAAAGTTCACAGAAGGCTAATTTTCCTAATTATTTCACATGAGTACCTCACTTCTCTATGGGGCAGGGTGTGCCTATGCCACCTTCACAAGGCAAGGCATTTACTATCCATGTGTCACTTCCTTTTGTCTGAGGAAAGAGAAAAGAGTTTTAAATAGAATCATTGTTGTGAGTGTGTATTGGGGACGGTGGTGTATATGTGTACTTGTTTATTTATATATGTGCACATGTACATGCAGGTGCACATCTATGTGTGCAATTATACATGTTGAGGCCACAGCTCAACATCAAGTGGCTTCCTCAGTTATTTTCCATCTTTAATTTTTGAACCAGGGTCCCTCATTGAATCTGGTGTCCTAGTGATCCACCTGACTTTGCCGACCACCCCTGAGCAGGACTGGGGTTGCATATAATATTTGATTTTATATAGAGGTGCCAAAAATCAAACTCTGGTCTGCATGCCTGTACTGCAAGAACTTTCTTGAGTAATACATCTCTTCATCCAATACATTGTGTTCCATTGATGGCTATTCTACCATAGCTATCTTTTGGGTAAGGACCTGAGATCTGATATGGTACAATATTATGTATAAGAAAAGACCAGGAGAGTTGTGTGCTCATGTACAAATGATGAAGCAAATCTCCTTTGTCCTATCACCACCTTTTATCATTAAAATGGAGTGTTATACCACATATATTGAGGATGGCATTTCTACTGTTTTCACATTTTGTGGTGTTGAAGATCTAGTTACTTATTGTCATTAAAATGTGTATAAAATATTTAAAATGAAGTGTAACTAAATCTCTTTCTGCCCATAACACTACCATATATAAGTCTACATGTATGCTTATATATGTGTCTACAAGGAACCTCCTCTCTCTGGAACTGTTCCTAGGACAAATCACTCTAATAAACAAGGTGGAAGCTCCTCTCATTACCCTCCACATGGAACGGGAAGTGAGGACCACATGCTAACATAGCTTGGAGGGAGGCTTGTGGATACATTTGAACAGAGAGGACTGAGACTACAGAACATTTGGAACATGGAAAGTAGAAAGGAATATAGTTATCACATATAAAAATTATATCCTAACACAGTGCAGATTACAAAGAAATAATAATTTCGGTGTTTACCATATCCTCAAAATTAACAGTAAGTACAGAGACATTTCTCAAATCCCAGAAATCACAAAAAATCATTAATGACAGGGTGTATGGAAGCAAATTATCCTTGCTGCACTATTCAAAGCTGTGCACATCCTTTATCTTTTTTTCCATGGAAGTAAGAAGAAGGAATAAGCAACAGTTTTCTCAGTTCACATGGAGTTCTTCTATGATGGTCTTGACCTTATTCATTATTGGATAGATCTAAGTCTCTTGACCGGAACTGCCAGTATTTTGAGAATACAATTATTCCCCATCATCCTCAGAAAATTGCATTCAGTAATCAACATTAATTTAATCCATTCATTAAAAATTAATAAGTTTTCAAAGCTAGAGAGATGTATGAGTGGTTAAGAGCACTAGCTACTCTTCCAGAAAACCAGGGTTCAATTTCTAGCACCCATATGGCAGCTTACAACTATCTGTAACTCCAGTTCCTGGGATTCTGATGCCCTCTTCAGGCCTCTGCAAGCTCCATGCACAAAAGTGATGTACAAACATACATGGAGGCAAAATACAAAAAAATAAATTTAAATTAAAAAAGATATGTTCTCAAAAGTAGTCAAATCAAAAGTATGATTCCGATAATTACCTAATTTATCAGAAGGAAGCATCCTCAGTAATTAGAGAAACATCAAGAAATGATGTCTGGTCTCTTGCCTCCTGCAGCCCTTACAGCAAATACTTCTGTTAGACCAATAACTCCATATATGTCTGTTAATTCATTTCGCAAATATGTATTGTCCTTGGTATTGCTCTAGTTGCTGGGGATACAACAGAAAATGAAACAGACACAGCTCCTTGTCCTCCTGGCACTTACATCTGATTACATTATATTGTTATTGTGAATAGCAACCCAGCAGCCAGCCATTTGGGCAGGGCTTGGCACTTTTTCCAGAAGCTTTCACTGTCCAGTTCTCACCGAAGAATGACCTCAGGGTTAAAGAGCAGCATAAGAAACAGTGAAGAATGAGAAGCACACCTCCCTATCTCTCCTATTTGCCCATGGCCACAAAACATGAAATCTGTGGCCTGAAAAGAGGTTGACTACATAAGTAAGTAGTTAACACCTTTAAACTCACACAAATAAGATCTTTCATCATACTGAGAGCAGGTATTATTTTTGTATAACATTGCTGTAATAGAAATATGCCCTCTGCACCTGTCTTACACATTTTACAAAAGACTCAAATCTACTCTTTCATCATAATATGAAAACAATTGAGCATTTTCATCCCTTGATATCCACAGCTTATTTTCTTCCTTTACTCAAATGGTATTGATCCCACTCAGGCATACTAGCCTGCTGTTACCCGCTGTGCATCTTCTTTAACTAGGCCCATGGAGGTTGGTAATGAGGGATATGAATTTTCTTATCCATTTCTGATTTATTTTTGTTTTTTTGAGACAGAGTTTCTCTGTATAATAGTCATAGCTATCCTGGACACAAGCTGTAGACCAGGCTAGCCCTAAACTCACAGAGATCCGCCTGCCTCTGCTTCCCAAGAGCTGGGATTAAAGGCGTTCACCACCATCACCCAGCCAAATTCTGATTTTTTTTTAATCTATAATGGTTCTCATAATATTCTTCACTTTGTGGGGTTACAAGTCTGGGATGCTGTTGTGCCATCCTGATGGTCATAGAGCTGTTCTCTAAACATGTCCTTCTTTAGGAATGATGAATTTAATTGTAGCAGAGAAAATTATCAAGAGACAATCTATCTCTCCAAATTAGGCATGTATGTATGCAAAATATTTTTCTTGCATGAGCTGAAGACATGTCTCAGCAGTTAAGAGCACTTGATGCTCATGCAGAGGACCCAAGTTTGGTTTCTAGTACCCACATTTTGACTTACAATCATCTGTAACTCCAGTTCCAGGAGATCTAACACTCTCTTCTGAACTTCCTGGGCACTAGACATGAACATAATTCACATGCATACATGCAGGCAAAATATGAATACACATAAAATAAATAAAACTAAAAATTTTCCTACAAATTATTTTCTGAGTAGAGGTATGAAACTCTTTTAATCTCTGAGCTATCTCTCCAGCCCCAAGGTATGAAACTCTTAACAGTAGAGTTACTTGAAAACACACAGACCTAACTGTATGAATCTATATGCACAAGCAGACTAAATGTGATTACAGATTTTTGATCTAGTGCTGTCTGAAATAATTTATTTCTTACTCTCCAAAACATCAGTAGTGCACACAGACATATTTCATCCAAGACTTCATATGATAACAATACTGTGGAAGAAATTTAAATGTTTGGTACAGGTTAACAATGAAGGAAAATGTCAAACATTCATAAATGTGATTAGCAATAATAGTTATAAAATATGCACTAAGCAAAGAAAATAATGACATGAAAATATATATAATCAAGCATTAAAAGAGCAAAAAAATTGTGTTGATTGTTTAAGGGTAATTAATTTTGCAAATCCCTCTAAACATGGTTAGGATAGGTTATACAATGTGTATGACATGAAAGTAGAAGCAGGGTTGTCTGAAAAAAGAAAGGGACAAGCCACAGAGGTGTGAGAGCACATAGATGGGTAGTGAGGGAGGGGAATGGATTGAAAGAAGGTGTGATGACTGATGTAAATGCCATAATAAACCCATTACTTTACATGCTAATTCAAAAGAGTAATAAAAACATCCTTTTGAAAAAGAAATATAGGCAAACACTGCCATTGATTATTCTGGGACAATGGAATGTGTAGGTAAGTGCTTTCTTCATTCCTTTGTGTCTTAGCTACTTTTCTAGAGTTTTGAAGAGACAACATAACCATGGCAACTTACAAAAGAAAGCATTTCATCTGGAGCTTGCTAAGAGCTTAGTCTATAACTATCAGGGAGGGGAGCAAAGCAGAAGGCAGGCATGGTGCTAGAGCAGTAGCTGAGCACATATATTTCAATTGATTCACAAGCAAGAGGCAGAGAGCGATAACTGTGATTGGAGAGGAAGTTAACTAGGAATGGAGCAGTCTTTTAAAACCTCATAGCCCATCCTCAGTGACATACCTCCTTTAACAAAGCCATACCTCATAATTATTCCTAAACAGTTCCACCAACTGAGGACCAAGTATTGAAATATGAGGGTCTATTGGGAGTATTCTCATTCAAACCACCACACTTTGCTTTTCTAAGTTTTTGTTACTTCTCTAATGAACACAAATTACTTTCATGGTTAATAGTAAATATAGTTATTTTTTTTCTTTCATCCATCAGCCAGTATGTGTATTGTTGATAGGAATATTATAGTAGACCACAGAGAAGACATAAAAATAGTATGGGTGCCAGGTGGTCGTGGCACACACCTTTAAAGCCAGCACTCAGGAGGCAGAGCCAGGTGGATCTGAATTCAAGGCCAGCATGGTCTACAGAGAAAGATCTAAGACAGGTACCAAAACTACATAGAGAAACCCTGTCTTGAAAAACAAACAAACAAACAAAAAATAGTATGGGCCCTCTTACCAAACAAGAAAACATACAACCCTCAGAAGCACTAGTTAGATGAAAATAGCAATAAGTTGTTAGCTTTCACTAGTACAAATTAGTTTTGCTAACATTGCAAAGGGGGGAGACAATGCCCCAACTGGATAGCATATGTTAGCAAGTAAAACCCACAGCACCAGGAATGGGTTACATATTGTTGAGTCATTGGTCAAGAAGGTTGGTTTCATAGACTCCTCCCTCCACCCAAACATCACAGGCTATTATTAAAGGTTATTTGTTACTTGATAGTAAGGCCTTATTGCTAAAGATACCAATTACTTACTTACATTACAGAAAGTAGAGAAATTGAGCAGGCACCCAACTAGAAGCTTCACCCTTACTGACTAGCATTCATAATGCTAGAAGCTGCTATGAATGTTACCAGAGGGTAAAGGTAATCATCAATCTCAGTTATCAGCCCTGCTACCTACCACAGTGACCTGTCTATAAGACACACTGGTACAATAAAGAAATACAGAGACAAAATTATCCCTAATATATTGTTATACTCATAGATCAGTGCCTTGCTCAGCAATTACAGAAGCTTCTCTTTTCTAGTTGGTGGGAACTAACACAGAGACTCACAACTGGACAATGTGCAGAGTATGAGAGACTTTAGAGCACTCATCCCTAAATGGGATGTATTTATCAAACTCTTCTCAAGGTTCAGGGACCTATGAGAGAGAGGAGATGGAAAGACCACAAGAGCCAGAGGTGATAGGTGACTCTAAAAGAAACAGTGATTTCCAAACATAACAGGGCAAATGCATATTGGTGAAATTATTAAAGCCATTCCATGTAGTTAAAAGGGAGGTTCATTGTGTGGTAACTTGCAAATGAAGGGATAGGTAGGTTGTAGGGTCTGGCAAAGGTATGGTGCAGTCCAGCAGCATTCTCTGGAGAACTCTGCTGGGTCTACCTCCAGCATCCAGGGTGCAGGAACCAAGAGAGCCCACGCATCTGGATTCTGGGTCTTCAGTGTCCTTTCTTAGCCCTGCCTTGTAGGCATTACCGAAGCCTCAACTTCCAAGCCAAGGCTGGAATGGCTACCCACTACAGATGCACATATCAATTCCAAAAGACTGTGCCAGCATGCACAAGCAATTCTAATCAGATAAAAATCCCAGCTTGAAGAGGAAGTGAACACAAAGTCCTACCTCTATCCAGAAAGCTATTTTCATTTGATATCTTCTAAGAGAAGGTTAAAAAAGAATCACTTTTTCTCCAATGAGTTACACTAGATATATCAAACACACTCTCGGCAAGCCCCATGATCAGGAGTAGTTAACCAACACAGAATGGAATACATCTTTCAAATGTGCTTTATTGTTGTTTTTATTGTTTAAACATGAAGTTGGATGAGTAGAGAGGTGGAGTATATTTGAGAAGACTGGGGGAAGGAAAAGAATATGACCAAAAATATTGTTTGAGCAATTTTAAAAATAAAAAGCAATGTTTAAAAATTAACTACCTGTCTACCAAAACTTTATGCCCTCTCTTTCACAGTGTAAAGTTTTTTGTTGGACATAGGTTGCCAGCCAGGAACTACATTTCCCAGGTGTCCTTGTATCTGGGGACAGTATATGGCTAAATTCTGGCAATGACCTATGAACAAACTCATGTGTACCACTTTTAGGCCATAACACCTCCCATTCTTTCTCTTCCCCATATGTCAACTTTCAAAATCTAGGACAACTGAAAAAACAGGTATGTTGAACAGGGAAGAGGATTCATCAGCTTTAATGATTTCGTTACTGAATGCTCCCTGCTCACACTCAGCCACTCATTCGAATAGATGAGACACAAACATTTAGTGTTTGAAGATACAGATATTTGGGAGTATACCCATTAAAGATGCTTTAACTAAATCCATGTTTATAAATTAATGTTATTCAGTTCTGTTGTACACAGAGGAAGTTGTACAATGAAATATTGAATGTTAAATGAATATGTGCTACTCCAACAGGTGTGGTACAGAGAAGACTAAAAACATTGCTTCTTTCAAGAAGTTCTAAAATTGTTTATCACAATCTATTCAGTCTCACATTTTGTATTCTTACAAAGACATTGCCAACACTGTTCCAGGTTCAAGTTCTGGTTGGCCATTAGCTTAATATGTGGCCATACTGCCTCTAAAGCAATAGTTATTATCCCATGGGCTTGAACCCCTTTGGGAGTCACATATCAGATATCATGCATGTCAGACATTTACATTATAATTCGTAACAGAGGCAAAATTACAGGTATGGAGTAGCCACAAAATAATTTTATGGTTGGGGTTACCACAACATGAGGAACTATATTAAAGGGTCACAGCATTAGGAAGGTTGAGAACTACTGCTCTAAAGTAAAATGGGGATCAACGTAGACCTGAAATAAATCTCCAAGGGTATAATATCAAAGAAGCATGATCATGAAAACTTGATAGGTCCCAAGTAAGAAGAATACAACTCTATTAATAATACACATATAATTGTGACAAATTTCATGCAATTCATCTTTTATTGGACCAATAGCTGGAATTTTTTCCCATTAATTGTGTGAAACCTTTGTAAGTTGTGATAATTCATACCATAATCCTTATAGTGGAAGAAATAAAACAAGAGCAACAAATACATGTAGGGATGACTTAAGGTCATTTATTTCCTAAAAGGCAGTTCTTAATTCGCCAAATCAAGCCAGCCCTGTGAAACGGTTTTGTTGGCAGCTAGCTCCCTTATCATACACAGTCTCTCAGTTTCTAGGTTCTGATCTCTTGGTAATGATAAATCTGCTGGTATGCTTGTCAATAAAGCTTAACTAATTCTACACTATGCATCACACAAGCAGTTGGAGGCTATAAATGTTATTGGTCAGTGCCCAACACCTACGCCAACAGATGTCTGTTAGTTAAATTTGTCAACACTGCCAGATAAGAGGGAATTTCATGCTTCAGATGTGGCAGGCTGGATTCACATTGCCTCGAGTCCTGGAAGCATCAAACAACAATACTCTGGAAACACAAAGGCTTACTCAAAAAAATTATTCATCTTGTGTCCCAAACATAAATGATCCTAGATGTATAGGACATTACTCTTCCTACCCCAGTCTTTGAAGTGAGGAGCCTTAAACTGTGTATTTACCATGGAGCAGTATTGTTAGAGCACAAATAAATTCAAACAGGGGGCCAGAAGCCATGAGTTTGTCACAGCTCTTCCAGTCTGTTGCATGTTACATCAGGTGGATAGAAAAAAATGACTTTTGCCACAGGAAGGGTGGCCATGGACAGGAAAGGAAGAAGGGAGAAAGGTGAGGAAGGGAGAGATGAGAGAATGAACAAGTGCACAAAAGAGAATGAGAAGGAGTCACTCTAATTGGCATTGTTTGTCCTCAGTAAAAATTTTCAGTTGTCAAAGCAGTTAGGGATGAGTAGCAAAACTTACAAAGAATAATATCAGCAGTGAAAGCTACACTTGTCTATGGATAAGAGGCTATGTATTTAGAAAAGAAGTTACATGGCTTTAGGAAACTGTCAGTAGTAGGTTGTTCTCTTAGGTCTATGAGCCCTTATCTGGTCAAAATGCACAGAATAAGTGACTATGGAGAGTCCACGCCCATTAGATACTCCTGCATGCCTTAAACCTAAAATCAGAAAAAATAACAAATGAGGGGGCTGAAAGAGTGCAATAGGCAAAGGCCCCAGATACCTGTTGATAGATCACTACCCCTAGATACAGCAGTGAAAGTATATCCATGAACGGTTGCCTGAACAAAAGCAGCACAATGAAATAGCAGTTGGCATTTTAATGACAGATAGTAAAAACTGCACATAGTCCCATCCCTAAATGAAGAGCTACAGGAGGTCAGTGGCTGCTGAGAGCATCTCTAATTAGTTGTCTCCAGGGACAAACTCTCACATAGGTTGTGCAGTCCCAAGTGGTCAGTCCTGGAAACATGCACACACAAGCATACACATATAACAATTATTATTACAGCAATTGTCATAAGTTTGGGAGAGGGAAGAGTTGAAGGAGGGAGGAGTGTAGATACAGTGTTCATGTATAAGATTCTCAAAAACTAAAGCTTTGAATATATATGCATAAAGGGCTAGAGAAACGGCTCAGCTATCCAAGGCGCAGGCTCACAACTAAAAAGTATTAGGAACTGCCTCTTCGCCTCTCTTTTCTTCTCTTTACTTCACTTCTCGCTCCTCTTCTCCATATTGTTCTATGGACATGGAACCCATGGCTTTAGGCATACTGTGCAAACACTCTACCTCTCAGCTACATTCCCATCCTAAGAGGACTTGTATGTTTGAAATGCCATGAAATGAATACCTAAACTAGAAAGAAAAAAGTTCCTTGGAGGAGGACAGGAGATTACATGATGAAGGTCAAGAGAAATTTCTTTTAGAGGATCCACCATTTGGCTTCATTTTTTTTATGTACTTATTTAAACTTTCTCCTTTCACCACTTCTCAGCCTCAACACGGAGATGCATGGCCCCTTCATATCCTGACATTCTATGTTTCCACTGTGAGTCTCTCTACTTAAAAGTTTGTTACTTTGATTTCTGATAGCCATTAGTCAACGATGCCAACATGAGTAGGTCATGACATTTCCATATTGATGTCCAAACTACTCTATATCCCTATTACCACCCATACATGATGATTTGATCTCAAGTTTTACAGGATGGCTATAAGCTGCTGTCTTTTATAAGTGGTTGAGTAGCTATGATTTCCTTAAAAGGCACTGACTTTTAAAAAATGCATCCATTAGACCTGTCGGAAAATATTTCATTACCTTGTACTCCCTCGGTGGTGAAAAATGCTATCTTGACAAATGGGTTACCTGAGAAAAAGATTATGTACAGATCTCTAATTTTTCTGGAGACAGACATTTGTCAAAAGGCAATGTCTTCTGTCATTTTCCTGAAAAGCCAAGTGTGGTTTGCACTAAAAAGACAAAGCAGGCCAAATGGGAGCTCTGTACATACAGTCTCCCACCCCCAGACCAGATGTCAGAGGAGCACGAAGACTAGAAAATCTACTGTTCTTTGCACTTCAGTTCAATTGCTCTTTAATCCTTTTCTGGTCGGTAGGACAAGACAGGCCAAATGTGTCTTAATTTAGATAAATTTGGACTAATAATGTGCCTTCCTTTAAGATATTACCACTGGGGATGAAGAAAATCCTGTTAAGAAAATGTGAGTGAAGAGGAAATATGAAGGAAATACCTCTAAGACTTTCTTCTTTTCTTGCTTTCTTGTTAAAACAACAGAAAAGCAAGCAGAACAGCTGTTTTCAACACATGGAAGAGGCTGCCAGGTAAAATACAGAGAACTCAGTTATATTTTAATTCCAGATAAACACCAAGTCATCCTGTATTTATTATTTTTCCTTCTAACTAAATCTGCCAATGCTATTACTCATCCTTTCTCTTTGGGAACTGGAGAGATTAAGGCACCCAGTGAGGCTATTGAAGTTAGCAGCAAAGTTTTCAAATAGGCTTTGCAGTACATGCTCTGCAGACTGCTGATACAAGTCATGTGCATCTTAGCCACAAAGTTTTCTGTCTGTTCCTTCCAAAACTGGCCATTTGTGCTTATGTGTATAACCAACCTCAGAACTCAACAGATTGAAGCTGGAAAACTGTCACAAGTTCCAGTGAGACCCTAGATGGAAAACAAAACAAAATAACCCAACACAGGCTAGGATACAGCTCAATTGATACAATGTTTGCCAAGCATTGCTCCTCAGTACTGCACAAACTGGAACGGTGATCTGTGCCTGCAGTCCTAGTTCTCAGGAAGTAGAAGCAGGACAAGGGTATTCTTGATTACATTACAAGTTTCAGGCCAGCCCAGGCAACATAAGACCTTCCTGTGCCCTCCAAAAAAATGAATAAAAAACAGGAAAAAGTAAAGTGAGATGACATAAAACTTAATCATTTTAAACCCTTTTCCATGTTTCTACTTCATTTAGCCAGAACTGTGTTTGAGCAGTGTTACAGGCAATGAGGCCACTGGGCACCTGCTCTAACATAGGACAGACTCTCCTCCCAAGTCAAAGAAGCTGATTTCACAGCCCTTTGCCAGATCTTCAGACACTCACCTCTATCAGTATTGCAGTTTCCTCATTTCTAAAACAAGAAGCAGATGCTGAACATTGCTGAAAGGCTATTCTGTCTCCTAAACGCTGTGATTCTTTGAATAAGCAGCAAGGAGAGACCAGAGACTAGAGTCCTGGTGGATTGGAGTACATTGAGCAGTTGACTCACACAGCTCCTTTCCTATTTTCTTGCAGCCATAGTGAACCATCAACCCCTGAGGAGTTGTGAAGGGGCCTGTGGAACCCCATGGATTCATTTCTCACATTGGTTGGCAGGTGGAAACAATTCTTGTCCAGGAAATTGCCCTTGGGAATTTCTTCTTTCTTGAGAAGTAGAGATTTCAGTACCAGGAATGTAATTTATTTTCTTTTTTCTTTAATTATTATTATTACTGGTATAGACAAATATATAGATAGATAGTTGTAGGTGTAGCTATAGATAAACAAAACCTGCTGAGTCTGTTTAGTGTTGCTCATATGTACCTGTTTTGGGGGATGACACCTTGGTACTGGATAGTCGATTAGGGAGCTCATCCTTGGGGAAGAGTGATTCTCCCTTTTTTGGCAGTCATTAGTTGCCTATAGCTATTCATTTAGGTGTGGGGGCTTATCAGATTTCCCTTGTTCACACTGGCATGTCAAATATTGCTGTCATTGTTCAGGTCCTGTTTAGGCAACTATATTGCTGAGATTTCAAGGGTGCAGCTTCCTTGTCCTACACAGAAGATACAATGTCACAGCAGATATGGTCCTCTGGTTATCAAAAATCTTTCCATCTGGTCTTCTTCAATGTTCCCCAAGTCTTTTGTGTCAGGGTTCTGTTGTAGATATATCAAATGGGGCTAGGCACCCAACAGTCAGTTGTTCTCTGCATTTTCATCATTTGTGGGTTTCTGTAATAGCAAACTTCCATCTGAGAAAAGCAGTCAATAATCCTACAAAGCTGTGATACTTACAAAACACAACAATGTTGAGCACAACAAGGTATCCCCTAAGGTGAAACCATGGCACTTATTTCTTGAGGGTAACCAACAGCTATCTAATTTAATATAAGGCCCATCCACTCAATAGGAGGGAATTAATGCCTGGTATCATAAGCCTAGCCAATTTCTTACTGCATTCTAAATACTTATACTTCTTTATATCTGCAGGTAGGTATATACTTCTTTATATCTGCAGGTAGGTATAGCTCTATCTCCTCATCAAGGAGTGAAAATTTTTGTTATGATCCTCCCCCACATCTCCATGTTGAACCATCTGAATGAGATGGGGGCACAGGAGCACTGACTCTTAGTAGGGCTATTATTCTCTTGGTTGTTTTCCTTATTACAAGATTTTGAAACTCTTCTCCTAAATGTCAGTGAGAAGTTTCTCTTTGAAGTTTAGAAGAGACTAAGATGCCAAGTATGGTTTGGACTGGAGGACTCATCTAGGCCTTCAGCTCCCAAAGGCTTGCCTCTACTCAATACTAGATTTGTAGCATTGACATCAGATAGAAAAATAAAAATCATACTAATACCAAAATGAAACCCATCATTTTGTACAATGAATGTGATGATTTAAACAAAAATACATAGCTACATACACAAAATATCACTTGAACCTAAATGCTGCAATCAAAAGAGTACAAGTAGAAAGAAAACAGGAGTATTTCTGAAAGGTATATAAAATATAATGATTAATTCCTAGAATTTTATCATGCTATTAGAGTGACTCAACCTTGATCCAGAATCAAGTGATTAAAGTGGCTTTGTCAGACCTTGTTCTTGATCAATATAGCCATCACAAACAAAGAATTAAGTTCTTAGCGGACACCAAGCCAATCATTTATCTAAGTCTCTTTGCAATTTGACTTCTTCCCCAAGCACAGTTCTCTTGACTCTGATGGGATCAAGTCAAGTCTCAGCATGGGTATGCACAGTATAGTTTCAAAGGGGAACTGATTCTCAATGTTAATCCAGAAAATATGAATGAGACTGCATCTACTATGAGTCTCACAATGAATAACTTAGGAAGTACATATGGTGAGGCCCAGCATGTTAAGTGTTTGCACACATCTCTGCTGCCATTCATTAGATACAATTGAGTATTCACACAACAGAGCTCCTTTCTTGCTCAAATAGCCAACTCTTCTGTTAATTTAGTAGATGATATACTCTATATTTTTCACATTATTATAAGTTGACAATTATGTATATTAATAGAGTAAAAGTGATGCTATGACTTTAATATAATGTAGAATAATTAAATCAAACTAATGTGGCTATCACCTCCATTGAAGCTGTTAACAAATGACAAGATGTCTTTCTTTTAAAAAGCTGGTTAGTATTTCATTATGAATAAACACCACATTTTCTTTATTCCCTTACATATCTGTTGATGATCACTCAGTTAATTCTCCAAGTTGGCCATTTTTACTGAAGCTGAACTGAACATGGGAGGACAGATGTCTCTTTCCCATACTGATTTCTATTGTTTTTAGTAACTGTTCTGGGATAGAATTGCTGGATCATCTGGCAAGAGGTTTTGATGCTTTTTCATTTTTTAATATGAAGGGTAGGGCAAAGGTTTTGGTGTGTAACTTCCACTGGTCTGAAATTTACTAAGTAGACCAGATTGTCCCTGACCTTGTGGTAATCCTCCTGCCTCTGTCTCCCAAGTATGGGAATTCTGAGAATGTGACTATGCTCATATTGTAATTATTAGATTTTCTAGGATGCATCTTGTATTTAAATATATAAATCAGTTTATAAACATATTGATTAAAGTATAACAAATATAATAAAGTTCTTCATGTGTATAGATATGTATATGGCCATGTGACAAGTATGCATGCCATTATATAGAACATGAGAGACCTTCATAAGTTTCTGTTAGATGTTTTCCCACTTGGACCTCAGTAGTAACCATTTCTCTGATTTCAACAACAGGCTGGATCGATAGCACCTGTCCTCAATCTTCAGTAAGATGGAATTATGAGGTTTGCACATTTTATCATTCAAAATACCATATCTTCAAAGCAATAGTTCATTCTTTGTACTGCTGTATATTGTTTTGGTGAATTACTTATCCACCCCAACCTTGAAGACTTTTATATTCCAGAGGTAAAGTAGTGCCAGCAATGGTCAGCCTCATAATGGCACCCTAGCAGGTCAATGTAAATTGACACCACAGACAAACTTGCACACTGGTTATCATGTGTACTAAAGCCACAATCAAGATAAAGCTATTGTGGCCATGGGGAAGAGTAGAGGAAGAGTAGAGGAAGAGAAAAGGGCGGGAAATAATTTATGATCTCAAAATTCATTTGGTTTTCTAGTGTTGACAATTTTTTGGCACTGAAACCCTGGGCCTCATATATGTAAGACAAGCAATCAACCACTGAGGTATAGACACAATTCTCAGAACTCATTTTTTATCATGCCACTTTATGCACCTAGTCCTCAAAGACTTAAAAAAAAATAGATGGAAGTTTTTGAAACACATGCAAGTACAGCAACTGAGGAATAGTAACTTTACTAATATAATTTGCATGAAATCTCATAAATAAGAAGGATTTCTAGCAAGATGTTTTTTCATGATAAATTCATTTTAATTATGTTTTTCTTATTTACCTGATTTAAACTTCTCTCTTAAGTCATTAGACCTTATTAAAAAGCTTTCTTCATAGTCATAATTTTCCTTCCTGCCTCGGAGTGAGATTCATTTCACTTTATAATCAATAAACCTTGTGTTCCATTCATTGTGCCTCTTTCAAGCAGTTGCTTTCACATTATTTAATCTGTCTCAGAATTTTAAGACTTAGATTTAATGTGGTAAAATAGAAATAAACAGGCTTTAATCATTAGGTCTGACCAAAATGACATCAACCTAAGTTTAATGTATCCAAGTCCCTAGGGATATTTGCGTGATTAAAAAGATTTAAAAAAAGTGAAAAATATTTATCAAGGTTTCATTTGCAAATTTTGCTCCTAAGACACTTACCAGCACCATTACACATTCATATCACACAGGATCAAAGAAAGAATGGATGCTGTATTGTTTTATGATCTTCCAAACCTGGTAGTTACAAGCATAGAACAACTTCATGAAAACATAATGGACACTAAGTATAGAAAAACAGCCTTCAGTTGGGTGGTGGTGGTGCAAGCCTTTAATCCCAGCACTTGGAAGGCAGAGGCAAACAGATCTCTGTGAGTTTGAGGCCAGCCTGGTCTACAGAGTGAGTTCCAGGAAAGGCACAAAGCTACACAGAGAAACCTTGTCTCCAGAGGAGGTGGGGGGGGGGGTAGGAGGGGGGAGGATAAGAAGGAAGGGGGAGAAGGGGGGAGGAGGAGAAGGAGGGACAGGGGGAGGAGGAGGGACAGTGGAAGGAGGAGGGGGGGTAGGAAGGAAGGAAAAACAGACTTCAATAATTTTTAAGCTTTCCTTTGTGCATTCTTTATTGATAATTGCATGATTTGTCCTCTTTCTAGTATAAATTCCGAATGCTCAGCAAACTTTTTCTGCTGTCTTAGATAATTAGAACAAAACAAACTATAGTAATTATTTAGTTCCTTCCTTCACTCAGTACCATCCTATCAGAATAGCTCAGGCACTTTTTTGTAACATCCTTCCTCAGTGACTTATTTCTCATCTTTCCATTTACTTATCTCTGTCTCCATTAATGCACTTGATGAGAGTCTTTTTTCCTGTGAGTTCTGTCTTGCCCTTCTTTTCTTCCACACCAAAACGACCTCTTTATATTCTATGGCATAAAAAACAATGTTTTTGGCTAAGTGAAACAATAAAGGCACAAGTAACTCATTCCATTTCCTGAAATCAAATGGAGCATGTAAAGAATGCACCAAATGAATAAGTAGTTGTCCATGATGCACCAATTCTGAGGATCTGTAGACTCCAGAATGCTGGGAGGGGCCTATGTATCAGACATATGACTCAGCTACAAGCATTAGCAAAAGGCCTTCCTTCCTAAGCCTTCCATCCACATATGTACTCTCTTTGGTGGTTCATCAGTGTGCTTCCATTCACCCAGTCCATAAACTGTGTCATGCTTACTTGGGTGCCAACTCTCACAAGCTCCTCTCCTTACATAATTTTCCCTCCTAACTTGGAAGACTCATTTCATTTGGTGGCAGTTTCAGCTGCACTGAGCTCCTGCTTGATGCTCTGTTATATTTTGCAGCATTTGGGGTTTGTTTTTAATTGTGAAGCAAAAACAAATATTCCTCATCTGAGTTTCTAAGTAAGGGTTTGACTCCAGAGAATTAGAAAATCATCAAGTTTAGGGGAAAATGGAAGAGGTAAGTCATGTTAAAGTCCACCTGAAAGCAGAGTCCTAATTATCTGTGCACATTCTAAATTTACAAAGACTGCACCCCAAATTAGGTTAAAAGCTCTTGGGTTGTAATTAGGACAAAAAAACGTTTTGATTTGTTTGTCACATTAAGACTGACATGCTGACTCGTCCCTAACCCTACTCTGGTGATCTTTCCTTATAGGTTATGCTGAAGGTATTTATCTGGTGGTGAGACTCTGTCACCCTTCTTCTTGGCTTAACTTCTTTTTCATTGTCTTGTCGTTAATTATATGTTAAAGTCTTTTCAAAACTCACTTAAGTTTCTTTTTCTATACAAATATTTGTGAAATGTACACATTTTTGTATGTGAAGATTTTATAGGTGAAGGATAATATTTTTCCGGCTTCCTACTTACAGAATAATTTTCTTATGAATTCAAGTCAATCAAAATATTGGCCTTGCAACAATTTTACATAACAGTTCAAAGACAGACTAAGGTCCTTGGTGTGATGAAATACTGTCTGAATTTTTAGGTGCTTAGAATTATCAGGCAGAGTGTCCAAAAGTAACATGGTTTCTATATAGAATTTTCTCACCTAGGTTGGGATATTTTGTAAAGTATCTAGTCCCACCATTTTACTTGGTTCTGTTAAAATGTTGCACTTAAGGTTCTTGAAGATCCTATGCAATATTGTTCATAACAAAGTGTGTTAGTAACTTTGAGTTCAGTTTTCCTACTTAATGATGTGTTTGTACCAATTTCTAAAACACTAGTAGCAGCACAAAACAAACAAACAAACAAACCCCTCAAAACCCTGAAGCTGTAAATTTCAATGAGGAGACTACATGCATAACAGAATACACTGATTCAACCTGCTTAAGAAAGCTTTTTCAAAATGACATATTGGGGTATGTGTGGAGGGCAGTGGGGCAAGGCCATCCAACAGTCTTCCTAAAAGTCCCTCTGAAACTTAAGCAGGGATATTGCTTTTCTGTGACTTAAAAGACTGAAAAAAGAGGCCTAGTAGTCTTCTAAGTACATTCTGATGCATGCTGTTGTATAACATAAATGAGCTCTCAGTTACTAAGCTTTATAAAACTTGAGCAATTTCCCTCTGTGAGAAAGAGAGAGAGAGAGAGAGAGAGAGAGAGAGAGAGAGAGAGAGAGACAGAGACAGAGACAGAGAGATACAGAGAGATACAGAGAGACAGAGAACATTTCTTGTATGGAAAGCCCAGAGATGTCCTTTGGCAAACAGGCCTACTCTGAATGTTATCTGACTGTGTAAACATGTTTTCCACTAATATTCCACTTATGAAACACTCTTGTGGTTGGAAAGTTAAAGGTTCCCCATAGACTCATGTGTTTAAGGACTTGGTCCTGAGTTGGTGGTGGTGTTTGAGAAGTCCTGGAACCTTAGGCATTTGATCCCCATTAGAGGAAATGGATCCTTGAGGGAAGACCTTGATTTTATAGCTTAACCACACTTCTTATTCAACCTCTGCTTTCTGACCTTTAATACATGTGACTAGCTGCCCTCCTGCCTGCCACCATGCCTTCCCTGTCATGACTGGCTATAGTATTTCCTGGAGCAATGAGCCACAATTGCCTCGACCCCCCCAACCCCAGAGTTGCTCCTTTTCAGGTATTTGGTTACAGCAATAAGAAAGGTGAATAAAACAACTCTCAGAGTGAAAAAGAATACAGAGCAGAGAGTTCCCCATGGACTCTTCCTACATCCTGGATTCCATCTTGCATCCAGCACCCACAATCTGCATCTTGGACACTCATCCAGCATCTTGCACCTACATCCTGCATCCCAGTTCTATGACTATAGACACAGCTCCACATCTCAGATGTTTTCTCTCCTCTGTTCTGCAGAATACAAGGATTTATTAAATGCAAAGTTTCTTCTTGGCCTTAATTTAAGCCAAATTGTATGACAGCATAAACATGATTTTTGTGTGTTCTACTCAGTTCCACATTGGAGGTGATGCCCTATATGACGGCAATCCACTCTGTGCCTCTTTAGGACTGATTTGTATATAGCTTATTATCTCCATAGGACATGTTAAGACACTGAGTTGAAACAATTCTACTCCCAAGTTTTATAACTGAACTGTGAGAACTTATGCCAGTCATTCAACCTCCCTGGATTTCAGTAGTTTCTCTTCAAATTTATGAGGTTGAGATGAATAACCTTTCAAGTCCCTTTCTTTGTTAACATTTTATGACACAAAGCCCAGAAGAGTTTTGAATAAAGACATGGCTGCTGTGCTTCTGAAACTTGTCATTGACCTTATTGATTATTTAATGTCAAGGCCTTGATTAGAAATGCAATTTCTAATTATAATGTTGTTCCAAAGAGGATACTAGAATACCTTTCCTGGCATCATTAACATTCATCCATTCATCAATTCATCCATCATTTATTAAAATCCTAATAGAGTGGTTCTCAACCTTCCTAATGCTGTGACTCTTTAATACAGTTCCTCATGTTGTGCTGACCCTCAACCATAAAATTATTTTCATTGCTACTTCATAACTGTAATTTTGCTTCTGTTATGAATTTACATAAATATCCATGTTATTTTATGGCCTTAGGTGACCCCTGTGAAAGGGTTGTTCAACACCTCCCCACCCCCAAGAATGTTGCAACCCACAGGTTGAGAACCACGGGTCTAGTCTATGTCAAGTGTGTTGCTGAACTCAGCTACACAAACATGAGCAAGATTAACTTCTGCTACCAAGAACACACAGTTCAGTGGAGAGAAAATAACAAGAAAATCATTGTAAACTAATAAGTTATGGATTTTATTTGAAATCAGATTTTCCATCTCAGCACTGTAGAGATATGGTGTCCATCTATCGGGGACACCCTATATAGTTAGGCATTTTGTGTCATCCTCAGCTTTTAACCACTAGATGCCAGTAGTATCCCTACTAGTTATGACAACAAAATCACCTTTGATTGAGAGCTACTAGGTTCAGTATGTTCTTTTATTTATGAAGAATGTTCCAGCTAAATAAATCTCACTATAAATTTGTAAGGAATACAATCATGCCATACGTCTTTGAAATAATCCTGTCTGTGTTACATCAAGTGAGTAGCTTCCCACAAGTTTACTGTTACATCTTACTCAGCGAGATATTTTTTTTTATTCTTAATAATAATTCATTTACTACCCTCCAAAGTTGTCATCTTCTTTGAGAATGTTTAAAAAATGCCAGCCATGTGGAAAAGGTTGCCAAATAGTGTGAAGGGCTGAGATGTTATTACAGATGAGTTTACCTATAGGATGTATCTGTCCATGTCCTCCTTCTGGACCTCTGCATTAGAGGTTAGGATGACCAAGTGCAGGGAAGTCTCAACTCTTACCGCATTCTAATGCTTCTAAACAAGTGACTGCCCTAAAGACTCCAAGTGAACAAATCACAGAGATCCTTGCACATCACTATCTATTGCAGTATTATTCACAATACCTGAGCAATGGAACTAATCTGGGTGTCTTTCAACAGAGGAATGAAATATGCCATTTGTCGGAAAGTAGATGAAACTGGAAATAATGGTATTATGCAAACTAAGTTTATCTCAGAAAAGTAAATGACATATTTTATCTCATTTTTGCTTCCTAGAATGTGAAGGGAAAGTGGGTAATAAAGGAGGTGACCAGAAAATTGGAAAGGGAGAAAGTAATGGGTATAAGAGAACATCGAGTTAAAGGATACTATATTTTTGCATTAAGTGGACTTATTTACCCCTTTGTAATACAAATTAAATGTATTAAAAGGAAAAGAAAAACAAGAAACTGGATTGTAATTGTGAAATCCTTTTCTTTTTGGAACTGAGATATAATGGAACTTAAAATAAGCACTTAACAATCTAGAAAAAAGAGAATGAACAAATGTGTGGGACCTCTGCTCTCTATTTTCTTAATAAATTTAATTCAACTTTGATCAAGCTTGTCCGGCTTCAAGGCCTAAAAGCTGTTGGGCTAATGCAAGGGTGTTCTGACATATTTATTTTCATTGTCAATTGTTCAAAACAACATCCTGAAACACTCTTGCACAGCTGACAGACTTTCAGATAGAGAGGATCCAAAGTATAAATTTGGGGGATACATATGTCATATTGCTTTCTGTATTGGTTGTAATGATGTTGAATGGCATTGACTAATTCCATGACATAATTTTCACGGCAAAGGACGTTTGGAGATATCAGAGAGGTTATGGAATCCTGTAGCCACAAGTGTTGGAATAGGGTCCTTAAAGCTAGAAGAAAACATGGTTGAGAAACTCAATATACCTCATGGTATGTATGGTAAGTTGAGATAAAGTGGTCCAAGAGACAAAGGCCCCAACCTCATCTGGAGTCATGTGTCAGATATGTGCCAGCATTTTTCCGAGTCATCTCAACAAAATCACTTTACCTCATGTCTCCCCATCATTTCTCCTGCTCATTGAAGATGCTGCACACTCTCTTTCCTTCTGACGTGCTGATAATCATATAATGTCCAAGAAACACTCTGAGTTCCTCAAAAGGGGCACTCTGCAAATGTGAGCTCTCACAATTGCTTAATAAATTACATTAGGAATCAGGTCAGGCAAAACTGGCTCCTGACTTGTTTTGTAGCAGAATTCTTAGCTGCTAGAATAAGCTGGGCCCTCAAGGAAATGAGTACTACAACTTCTAGTCCCATTAAGACTCTGGGAAACTTTCTTGAATGAACCAGACACTTGTTTTAACTTAAGCTAAATGGTACACAGGACACAAACAAAATTGCTTCTTTTCTCTCCTTTCTACTGTTACCAAGATGGACATTATCTGATGAAAGATAAGATGATAGATTTAGATTCCAATTTAACATAAAGAGAAAATTGGGATGCATCGCTGATGCTAGGCCCTTACAGCTTGCCCTTTTCAACTTCAGAGTTTAGCCCAATATGTATTAGACAAGACTGTGTTCCTGAAAAGGTACATGTTATGTATTTGCTTTTTACTTTGACACCCTGCTATTAAGATGCCAATGAACTGCATATTTATAGTTTTTAAAAAAATCCACTGAAAAGTAAAGATAACATACCCTAAACAAGAAATTAAAGGGAACACACATACATACACACCTTTCTAAACTCTAGACTCAAAGCAAAAATTTTGTCGTAAATCTATACTGTATTTCCTATCAAGTCACCATCCAGTTGGCCCCTAGTGACAATATGGATTTGATTAGTAACTGTCACTTCCAATATCAACTTTCTCGGGGGACTTTGCATTCCCTTTTCTAAAATTTTTGTCCTGTCCCCTGGCCTCACAACCTTAGATCAGTTATACAGTTTCTGGTGCAGAAATAAGAATCTACACGTCATGCCTTGATGAATGTTCAGGTAACCTCCAGCATGGTTTCCAAAGTGAAACATTGTTGAAGGATACACCGTTGAGCATTCCTCTGCTCTTTGATAACCAAGAACACTTGATGCTGTTGCAAGTCTTGTCACCTCTGCTGTTGACAAGTTATCCTGCTCCCAGTCTAACCTCTTTAATTAAAGCTTCTGAAAGATACACAGACACATGCACACATAGGTATGAGTCAATAAATGGAAGGCATATATCTAATGGATACGTAAGAGGTATGTCTTGATAACATCATCAATTACCATTACTAGTCTATTCAATTTGATTGCTAACTGAAGGAGATATTCAGTGAACTCAGTTGGGTAAGGTAATAAAAGTAAATATCCCCCAAATATAGCATACTAACTTTTAAACCACAGCTCATATGAATGCTTTATTAGAAACAACAGACTCTTATTGTCCACTTCATTTCAGCTCCCTGAGGGCAAATCCAATAGCTGGATTAATTAAAAACGTGTCCTTCTATTTTTAATGCAGCTTGTAAAAGATCTCAGAGCCCTGGACAAGAGATTTACTAGGAACTAGTTAAATTTATAGTCACAAAAATCCATCCATTCCTTGTATGGAATACACATCACCAAAAGACACTGCCTACACCAGAGCTTTAATTTAAACACAGCACATGTAAAATGTTTTACAAGAGACAGTCCTACATTTTGCTAGGTATAACACATGGTTTAACTCAGATCTACCCCATCTCCTCCAGATCCTTCCCCAAGAGATGATGGTAGGTATGTGTGTTTAGAAAAGATTGAAGACAAATTCGGCATTTCCATTAGTCTTGTGCCCTTGAAAGCCATAGATTATTAGATTAAAAAAACAAACAGAAATTCTATTTCAAACCATTGATTGAATTCTCACAGTGAGATTACACCTTGAAAAATACACAGGTGACAAAGAGTAGATTTACTCATTCATGTAATCCAAACTTTTTATCATGACTCCAACTGAGAACACACTCATTTCAGGGAGAAAAAAATACAAGAAATATTTGGGTGCTTGGAGCTGAGAAAACATATCACCCTGTAGAGAAACAACCTGTAGATTATCCTAAAAGTGAGGGGCAAAGCAAAACCTCTTTCTTTCTGTTACCAAAACTCTGGCTAAGAAAATCTAAGTATCATATCATTCTCCAATTTGAGAGGTAACCCTCTCCTCCCCCATGCAATTTCCCTTTAGTATGTACGTCTCCATGGACAGCATACATTCATAGCTTACCTTTCACTTACTGGAGTCTGTTAAGGGTCCTTCCTAGCATATCCAGCAGGAATGCAAGATGATGCGTGCTCTTCACCCCCAAGTGGCATTTGACTCCACCTCATGCAATCACTCAATGCAGTATGGATGAATGGGCTAAGTTCAGGTTCACCGACCTACAGTGTCTTTATTCCTCATAGCACAGAACTAGAAAGCCAGTGAGCTCTGGCTGCTGCTGCCGCCGCCACTCTCCTCCTTTTCAAACTACTGGAAAAAGTGGGCTGCAGAAAGCTCTCTACTCACTCCCTCTCCTTCTGCTTGCTGTGTCAAAGTTAAAGCTGCAGCATTGAAAAAGAAGAACAAAGGGAAAATACAAGGCAAGCTGCCTCTGTGGAGGAGTTTTCTGTCCCAGCAAAACATTATTCAAGGCAGATTTCGGGGCAATATCCAAAGCCTGGGACCTTACTGACCCAAAACCCTAGAGCTAAATTGTGTAGGTACCTGGACCAGGCAGGCATTGGTCACCCCATCAGTGCCTCAGCAACATACCTGAGGAGTGCAATGAGGGCAGCAAATAAACATCCAATAACCAGCAGAGAATGAGGCCGACAGCTTAACCTTGCTCCTGCCTTCAATGATGCCAAAGTGTTCTGTTTGCTCAGGACTCTCCTTTTACCAACATTCAATTTGAATGAGCCAGGGCAAGTGCACTGCGCTCGTCAGCTCCTGAGAACAGGATGCATTTATGTGAAACACGAGGAGAATGCCTAATGCCAAGCCATCCTCTGCATTCCCAGGAGCTATTATTACAGGGCTAGCTTACATTGCACTGCAACTTCAAGCCAATGTTTCCTGAACACACTCACACACACCTCAAATGTTGTGATTGTTACATATTGAGGGAAGCACTTTCAAAAAGTTGCCATCTGCTCCCAGGGATAAGATTAAGAACCCTACTTGGAGTGAGCTGACTACCATTGTTTTTCTTCCATCTTTTCATCAGTGACATTTTAGGCTGAGAGAAGGATTGCCAAGGCCCTTTGGAATGGCACATTTATGCTGAGGAGGAACTGCTTTCTTTATTAGAAAAAAATTCCTTTATTAGAAAAAAATTGAGAAAAACAGAGAACCTTGGCTTTCACCCATCTTTAACATATAACATTAAGTAGAATCTTAATAAAAACATATTATCCAAAACATATGTGATCTTATATAACAATATAGCATGTGGTCACTCAGATACACATGGTTAACATAGTAGTGGCTTAGAATGACCTATTTGCAGCAGCAAGGGGAAGCAGCTCTCCTGGTACAGTTAGTTTTACATTTTTTCCTCATCTGAAGTAGATTGAATTACAAAGAGTTCATTGTTATGGTGGTTTCTTTCTTCTGAACATTGCCCTACAATTGGTTCAAAGATTCTGCTTTCTTCTGTGGGTCAAGAAACTATTATCAGACTGACAAGATAGCTCAGAGTAAAGATTCTTGATGACAGACTTCAAGACTTGAGTCCCTAGAGTCCACACAGAAAGAGAGAACCAACTCCTGAAAACTGTCCTCTGACACCCACACATGTCACACACACACCCCACCCCCACACCCACGTTTAAAAGAAGCAATTGGCTCACCATACTCAAGAGAATGCAAACTTACTCGGGAAACTCGTGAGAGAATGATGCGTGAAACCGTCGTGGTTTCATTCTTACAGTTGGTGTGATAAAACACTCTGGCAAAAGCTACTTAAAGGGTAAAAAGGGATTCTGTAGCTTACAATTCCAGGTGACAGTTCATCATGGCATCAAGGTGGTAGTAACTTGAAACTAGTCATATGCAAAGTGAAGAACAGAGAAAGAATGGGTTCATGCTCTGCTGTGGATATCGCTCTGTGTAAATAAAGTTCTGATTGGCCAGTGGCCAGGCAGGAAGTATAGGCGGGACAAGAGAGAAGAGAATTCTGGGAAGTAGAAGTCTGGGGAGAGACACCGCCAGCCGCTGCCATGAAAAGCAACATGTAAAGACACCGGTAAGCCACAAGCCATGTGGCAAAGTATAGACTAACAGAAATGGGTTAATTTAAGATAGAAAAGGAAGATAACAAGCAGCCTGCCATGGCTATACAGTTTGTAAGCAATATAAGTTTTTGTGTGCTTTCTTGGTTGGGTCTGAGCGACTGTGGGACTGGCGGGTAAGAGAGATTTGTCCTGACAGGGCCAGGCAGGAAAACTCAAACTACAAATGGCGTCCAACGTGTTGGCAAGAGTTTCCACCTAAAACCTGAGAAAAAAAGATTCTAAGACGGAGCTAAAAACAGCTTCCTAATTGTCTCTCTCAAGTTAGCGGCAGCCTGCAGGTTTGAGCTACTGTGGCGGGTTTCTGGCGTGTTTGTCTGACCTGCCCTGTGGTAGGAAGGAGGAATCTATAAGTGACACTTTACTCTGCTTCGTGGTGGATTTAGCCTTTGCTAGTTTAAAAAAAAAAAAAAAAAAAAGATTTCTGGGCTATGCGCTGCTTTGATAGAACTGCTTCTGATAGTTGATGGTACACATGGCTCCAGACCCAGAGCTGTTGGTAAACTGTACCACCGCCATGTTGGGAAACTGAGGTGGGTGGAGCCAGCAGCCACAGTGGCATTTCAGTCTTACAAAGATGGATATTACACAGAGAATCTGGTCTATGTTGTCTTTGGGATTTTTAACTACAAAAAAAGATTTGACCGTAAAAGCTGTTGAGTTAAACAAATAAGTAAATTTTAAAGGTACCTTGACTTCAAAATTTGGATATAAGGATATGTTGCTTTGGAAAAGAGTCTCTGCTTTTGTTTCCACAGAAAACCAAAGGCTGTGGATTTGTTCCAGATTAAGATACATCAGGTTTGATTAGCCAAGACCACCTGAAAGGTCTCCAATGACACCATGGCCCAGATGATCCAACATCCAGAATGCTTTCAAGGCAACTGGCTCAGAGGTTCACCCTCATGGACTACTCCATAATCCTAAAATTTTCTTTGTGTCCCCATAAGATACAGCGCCCCCCTCCAGCAGGAAGTAGTAAGAAAAACTACGCCCACATTCCCAAAATTATCAAGCTGGCTTTGGAGATGGAATTGGCTCAGTCCTTCTCTAAACCCAGACATACTGCTAAAAGAAAAGGTTAAGAGATTCTTGTGTCCCAAATCAGAAGAGCCCTCTGGTGTGGGACAGAGAAAAACCAATATTTTTATTTAAAGCAGTTTGATTATAAATGAGATCTCTTTCTAAAGAAGAAAAGGGGATATGATACAGATACAATAGGATGAAAGGGTAGATTAAGGAACTTACTTCTAAAGAGCAACAACTTGTTTAAAATGTTTTACATTCGTATAGATTTTAGTCTATTGATACAAACTTAAAGTTAATTTTGTTATACTGTGTGTATATTTCTAATCGCGTTGAAGGTATTATGTTTGTATAGCTCATTTTAAATTGAAATGGATAATTAAAAATAGATTAATAATTAGTCATCTATGATAATCATACTCGTAGCCATGTTAGTTAAGTCTTCTAGATATACATAGACATATTTCAGATAGATAGGTAATCTTCAAATACTTCAAAGACCTACAGAATATGGCATTTAAAATACTTTTAAAATTTAGACTTTCTGGAAAGTGAGACATGTCTGCTCCTGGCAACACTGATTTACTTCAGAGACGAGGATGGACATTGAAGACACTTCATATGGAGTTTATCTTCACCTTGGCAAAAACAGCCATTTGGGCAAGAAACTGTTCTTGCCTGGACTGCTCGATCAACTGGACATGCAGGACCACTAAACTTTGCTTGACAAAATGGTCCTTCAGGTTCCTGCTTCACAGAAGAAACTGCCAGACATTCTACAGGACACTGAGAGAAATGACCGAGAGACTCTAGCCCTGTGGGCTGAAGACAAATGCCCCAACATTACAAAGGAACATTAGGTGACTGTTCAGGCTGCCAGCTGTCTCTGTCTACCTTGCAAGACTCCCGAAAAATGCTTGCATCCTTCTCCTGGTTCTCAGGTAATATTATATCCTTCTGAGGTCTTTGATGTGGTTGAAGACTAGATAGTTATAATTTCCTCAGTTATGATAAAAGATAAGTTAGATATAAAACCTTAGATAGATAGGATATCTTCTTTAATATTGTAACTGTAATTCTTGCTTGATAATTGTTTTGTTATATGTAATTGTACTATGTAAAAGTTAAAACCTTCCTTAAAAAAAAAGAAAAGGGGAAGTGCTGTGGATATCGCTCTGTGTAAATAAAGTTCTGATTGGCCAGTGGCCAGGCAGGAAGTATAGGCGGGACAAGAGAGAAGAGAATTCTGGGAAGTAGAAGTCTGGGGAGAGACACCGCCAGCCGCTGCCATGAAAAGCAACATGTAAAGACACCGGTAAGCCACAAGCCATGTGGCAAAGTATAGACTAACAGAAATGGGTTAATTTAAGATAGAAAAGGTAGATAACAAGCAGCCTGCCATGGCTATACAGTTTGTAAGCAATATAAGTTTTTGTGTGCTTTCTTGGTTGGGTCTGAGCGACTGTGGGACTGGCAGGTAAGAGAGATTTGTCCTGACAGGGCCAGGCAGGAAAACTCAAACTACAATGCTCCTTTGCCAGTGCTCAGCTGGCTCTCTCCTTTTTGCTCAGTTCAAGGCTCAGCATATGAAATGGTGCTGCTCACATTCAGAGTGGGGCTTCCCACCTCAATTAACATAACTGAGACATCGCTCACAGGCCAACTCCCCCAGACAATCCCTCAGTGAGATTCTCTTGCCATGTGATTCTAGATTGTGCAAAGTTGACAATTAAAACTAACCATCATATAGATCTTTTTAGGAAGAGAATTAGTATATGTATATATGGAAGGAAGGGCGCTGGAATGGGAGGATTAAGTAGGGAGAGGAAGCGGATGGGGGTTGTGGGAGAGAATACAGGGAGAGAAAGCTAAAATTGAGGGCCATTTGAGAGGTAGTATGGAAACCTAATATAGTAGGAATTTCTAGTACCAGGATTGTGTTACATCTAACTGACTTGTTGGTCAAAGGTCCCTATGAAAATTCTCAAACAACACAGGCTGTTGCCATGACTATAGGTTGCTCTCCACAAACTGATGGCAAGGCTCCATTGCTGAAGGCAACATCTACACAACTCACTGGGCATGAAGATGTCTGGCTGGTGCTTACATAGAGCTTCCACCCTTACATTCTAGCATCCTTGGTACAGGAAGGCACTCTGCATGATGTCAAAAGAGAAACCTAAAAGCCAAGCCAGCCAAAAACCCTTTATCTACAATGATGCATGCAAGATATGCTAGCACAATAGTGGTACAAAACTTGTGGGAGTACCCAACCAATACCTGATTTGACTTAAGGACCACTCCATGAGATAGAACCCATACCTGACACTGTTTGGGTGACCAAGAACCTGAGACTAGATAGCCCAGGTACCTAGTGTAAAACCAAATAATACTGGCCTAAATAAAGAAAAAGTGGAGTGATTAATGATATTCTGCTATACTCATAGATCAGTGCCTTGTTCAGCCATCATCAGAGAGGCTTCCTCCTACATCAGAAAGGAACAAATGTAGAAACTCACAGCCAGAAATTATGCAGACAGTGAGAGACCTTGGAACACTCAGTCCTAAATGGAATTTCTCCATCAAATCCCTTTTCTCAGGGCTCAAAAAGCCCTGTGGAAGATGAGGCAGAGTGTAAGAGCCAGAGGGGATGGATGGCACCAAGAAAACAAGGTTCTGTATATCAACTGAGCAAAGCTCATGTGAACTCACAGAAACTGAAGCAGCATGCCTGAAACCTGCATAGGTTTGCACCAGGTTCTCTGTGTGTACATTAAAGCTTCCAGTTTAGTTTGTTGGTGATTCCTGAGTGTGTGAACTAGTGACTATATGATTCTTGTGCCTTCTCTTGGGTTCTTTTCCTTCTACTGGTTTGTCTTGTCCAATTTTATTTATTTATTGATTGATTGATTGATGGTTTTTCGAGACAGGGTTTCTCTGTGTAGCTTTGCACCTTTCCTGGAACTCACTTTGGAGACCAGGCTGGCCTTGAACTCATAGAGATCTGCCTGGCTCTGCCTCCTGGGTGCTGGGATTAAAAGCATGTGTTATCACCACCCTTTTTTTTTTTTTTTAAGAAATATTTATTTAGGGGTTAGGGATTTAGCTGAGTGGTAGAGCACTTGCCTAGCAAGCACAAGGCCCTGGGTTCGGTCCTCAGCTCTGGGGGAAAAAAAGATTTATTTATTTATTATGTATACAGAAGAGGGCAACAGATCTCATTACAGATGGTTGTGAGCCACCATGTGGTTGCTGGGAATTGAACTCAGGACCTCTGGAAGAGCAGTCGGTGCTCTTAACCTATGAGGCATCTCTCCAGCCCCTTGTCCAATTTATTGTTGATTGTTTTTTTTTGTCTCATTATATTTTATTTTGTTATTTTTTTTTAAAATGAATAAATCAATGAATCAATGAATGGAAACCTAGCCGTCAGTATAAAGGTTACCAAGTGAACTGTCATTTATACCTGCTGGGTAAAGGAAAATTAGTTTTCTCCAGTAAGAAAATGAAGTATTTTTACCAACATATAATGAATTTCAAAGGTGTTTTTAAATTTGTGTGTGTGTGTGTGTGTGTGTGTGTGTGTGTGTGTGTGTGTGTGTGCTTTTTTATTTGGCTACAGCTTGGTGGATTTTTCTTGGCTGGGAGATGGTGTGTTATTTTGTTTTCTTGGTTTTGGGTTTTTTGTTGCTGTTGTACTGGGTTTTTGCTTTTCTTGAGATAGGATTTAAAGTTGAGTGAGTCCGAACAGAGAGGGGATCTGGAAAGATTTCATGATGGGGAAGAATATCATCAAAATATATTTTTAAAAATTGTTTTAAAATAAACTAACCATCATAGAAATAAACTATAATTTAAAAAAATGAATTAATCCAATACAATGTGTGACAAAGGAAAGGTATTTCACATGACCAAGACTTCCACATGTAATTCTTAAGCTTCCTGAAACTCTTTAAATGTTCTCCTAGATCCAGATACTAAAGAGATAACTTACTATTATGATTATTCCTAGTAGACAGAGAGACATTAATGAAAAAAGAGAAGTTAACAGGATTAGAAATATGATAAAATATATATGTATATGCATAAAATTAATATTTAATTTTTTTCATTTTTATATGTATGGGTGTTTTGCCTGCATATATGTCTGTGTACTATGTATGTGCCTGGCGCCTGCCTATGTTGGCCAGAAGAGGAAATCAGAAACCTTGGAACTGGAGTTACAGATAGATATGAGCCATCATATGGGTTCTGGGATTCAAACTTGGGTCCTCTGGAAGTTGAGCCATTGCTCCTAATCATTGAGTTGTCTCTCCAATGTCAACACCACCCTCCAGTTTTTAAAATTACTTTCTGTCAACTTCTCTTTGAAACTATAGCCAATTTTCCTTCTATGAACTAAGAAACTGTGTACAGAATAGAGGGAAGTTGGAGGAAGATGCAGAGAGAGAGAGAGAGAACTAATAGTATAGGAATAAGTATTGAGTTACATAAATCTCATACCAGGGTCAATGAAAGATTAAAAATGTGTGATTAAGAGATTTTATAAATAGTTTTTAAATCACCAGATGAAAAATAAATTCTAGTAGAGTCTTAGACTCAACACAAAACCTAAGTATACACAGAGGGTTTCTAATCATAGCTCAGACATTTGAGGCCATTAATATATGCCAGGGAATTACGAGTGGTTATAGGGAAGGAGAAACAGATGCATATGTTAGCACCCATGATTAGAGTAGAAAATGTTCCCTTGAGCTCTCTTAGAAGAGAAGCAAGGTTTTTGTGATTACGATTGCTCACAGATAGCTGGGACAATTGGATGATGTGTTCCAGCATTTTGGAGGAATGTAGAGGCAGATGGTAGGAAATAATAACTAAAATTATCAACTCAAAACCCCCAAATGGATGGTGTTCTGTATGGATGGATTCCTGTATACTCATATAAGCATTTCTGAAATGCCTCTGGTAGACCATGCTCAGTGCTGCATGTTGGGGCTATAGGAATGCATAACAGGTCACACCTCACAGACCAGTTGGTACTCAGGCAATATAACTCAGGATGCTTTCCCTCATTTTGCAAAGAAATGACAATGGAGGACTCCACAAGAATTCCTGACTGCATCCAGCAGAAAAATCCCAGTGCTTCAAAACAGCTGGTACCTATCTGGCCAAATACATTGGGGAAAGGATCTGCGGAATAGCTAAGGATGTTTGAGTTCTAAGGCACCGGCCCAAATAGTGCATACTCAGCTCTCTCCCTGAGAGTAGCCAGCTGTAGCTGTACCCATACTGTTCCTCAGGACCCTCACACTGGTGTATTGCCTTTGGTTTCCTTTGATGGCAAAAGCAACTGTTCAAGTATAATCTAGATTATCAGTCAGTTGACCTTGGTATAGGGAGCTTAACCAGAATAACCTGAGTGGCCCTAATGTGACTGTGAGAGCTCTTGAATGCAGGAAGAAAGGGCAGAAGAGTCAGTCAGGGTGCTGTCAAGCATGAGAAGAATTTAGTCTACTGTAGTTGGCTTGGAGACAACAGGGTACCCATCACCTGAATCTAGACCTTAATCCTACATGTGTAAGGAACTGGATCAGCCAAGTACTGGTAAGCAAGGAAGAGCATCTGGGCACTGGAACCTGGAAGCCTAGGCCCAGCCAATGCATTGATTCCAGCATGGTTAAACCCTAAGCAGCAACTCTAACCATGACATACCATAGTTTTGACTTAGAAACACTGTGACATGGTAAGTGCCTAAGGTATTAATGACTAAATTTGTCTCACAGCAAAACATAAGCAAGTGACCCTGTTGTTTTCCAGATGTTTTCCATTCATCTGGCTCACTGACAGGAAAGGAGATCCTGACCCAAGCCACAGATGTCACAGGGAATGAGCAAGGTGAGCCTAGAAAGAAACTGATTCAGTATGGGGACATTCAGAGATGGGGTACTAAGTAGATGGCAAAACCAAATGAAGTGAGGTACCAGGAGTGGAGGAGAAATGTAGGGACACAGTGGGGTGACAGGGATATTCAAGCTGCCAGAGTAATGTGTATACCATTCCTAAGGAAAACTCTGCCCCATCAACTCTCAAGATGTCAGTGAGTATATGAAGACGAGATCTGCCTCCTGTGATACTGATTATATACCCGACTCTACTTCAGTACTCTTGTATTTAATCTTTCTCCAATGTAGTGATGCTTTTCCCTTCTTAGATTGTACTCTCCCCTCTTTTTACATTGTGCTTTACTAATTATGCAGATTATTGTCTATTTGGCACTCCCTACACTTTTGCTCCTCAGGTTAGAGCATTGCCCAACTGGAGAACTTGCAATACTGGGTGGACAGTGAGGGCTCAGAGGAGCGATGTGGCTCAGGACACATCAGGGAGTTATCAATCCCAGCTAACTAATGAGTGTGCGAATATGGATAGCATAGGCTTCAAGAAAATGGGGTCATTTTAATTCAGGAGCTCAATAGAAGAGCTCTCATTTCTCTCCAATCACAGACTTCAATATAAAACTGTATAGATAATGGTGTGTCTGTATGAATTGGTAACTCAACTCCTAAGCTTATCACCAGAAAAAATTAATAAAGTTGCAAAAAGATTGATGATGTTCTCTCAGCCTGTCTAAAATATCAATCCATCTGATTCATACCACTTGGGAAGCTAAGATGGGAGGGTTGGCAAGATTTCAGGGCAAGCCTGGGCTACACCTAGTTCCAAGACAGTCTGGGCTCCAGGATGAGATCCTGTACCAGCAAACCAAAATAAATAGACTAATTAAGTAATTAATAACTTCATCACTGAATTCAAATCATTTCATTGTACATGTATCTCTAGAGCCCTTACTTTGGGCATCCACACAGCTATAAAGAAAGCTGAATTGAGCTTAAGGCTTTGGTAAAATTCAGAGAAAAAAATAAGTGAACATTAGGAGCTTGTTAGCCCAGAGAGGTAAAATGACTTCTGCAACTTCCAGAAACTGCCATGCACCTTTCAGGGACTAACAACTGGCAGATGTGACATGAGTGACAGAATGGTCACAAAAGCCTTTGTTCCTCCTTTGAAAGGTTACCACCTTTGTGGACTTAATTTTCTTCCCTGATAAAGTGACACTGGTCTCCAAAATGGTGCTCACAACAAAACAGCTACTGAGTGGATGACTTCAGATTTAATTGGATCATTTTTACCCTACAGGGGATTTGTTTCCCTTGGAGGAGACCACATAGTTTGGGTTTGTATTATTTACAAAATGATTTGTCCCACTGGCTTCTTTGCTTTGTTAGCTGGAAAATAATATTATTCTATTGTCAGATGGGGACTAATTCCTTCTCTCTGTGAGAGACTTGACACAAAAGGTATTCCCAGGGCCAACTGAAACCAGCAGGTAAAAGGAAAGAAAGAAACGGTGAGGGAGAGAGGGAGGGAGGAAGGAAGGAAAGAAGGAAAGAAAAGAAATGAAAAGAAAAAATGAAGCCAGCAGGAAGAAGCTGTTACAAACCTTGATCAAAACAGAGGAAAAGTATATGCCATTTACTTTGATAAACTTGCAGCATTTATTATCTGGGACTGGGGTATTTAAAGAGCAAACACTTTTAGAGTTGAAGTAATCAGCCTCTGATTATTGCTTAATGACTGAACTCTCTCTTGAAGGCTCCATAATAATTAAAATGCAAAAAAGGGGAGGGGAGGAAATGTCATAGGAGAATTTAAATTTTTAAACACCCAAGTTAAAGCATGTGAAATGTAATATTCTGTCTGCAAAATGAGTTATTTCCTTTTCACTAAGCAGTCAGTTAAAACTCCACTAATTCAACAGAGCAAAGTGCGTGAGTCAGCCCACCTCGAGAAAAAATGAAGCCATGCATATTGTAATAATGCACTTGATTTTAGAAGTTCAAGTCAAAATTATTCAAGGATTTTACACTCTGCACCTGAAGAAGACTAAAATGTAAAGAAATTGTCCTTTATTTGCAGGATAATCGGGTGAGGCAACTGCTGAAGAGAAGCTGTGGAAATGTTCTCTCAGCTCTAAAATTCTTGCACACTAACTCATCGCTGTGACCAAACATCCAACCTTAAGCAACCTAGGGGAGGAAATATTGTTTGTGACTCACAGTTTGAGGGCAAATTCATCATGGAGAAACATGGCAGCAAGAAGAGTTTTCAGCTGTAGTAGCAGCGTACAACGCTGGTTGCTCACATCTTGGTAGATCAGGAAGCAGAAAGCACAGGACTGGAAGCAAGGTCCACTTCCAGCAACCTACTTCTTCCAACTAGGTCCCACATGTCAAAGGATCCACACCCTCCAGAAACACTGTCACTAGCTGGTGACCAAGGGTTAAACTCCATAAGTGTAAACTATGGGTGATATTTCATACCTACCCATAACAATATGGTGGCACCCAATGATCAGTGATCAGTCTATCAACTCTCTGCCTCCCTGAGAAATAGACCCAGGGAGATGGTAAAGTCCCACCACATTTTACTTCAGCACAGATGCCTTCATTTCACAGAATGATATCATTTTCATCACCCGTAGCTCAGCCTGTTTTGAAAACTGATGTCAAACTTGGTTAACAATGAGTCTGGCTATCTGGCAGCATAAAACAAAAAGAAAGGAGCACCCTGTCTGAGCTGAGAAGCCAGCATGCCTACTTGATCTTTACAGCTGTACTCAGATCCAAACACTTACTACACTGGACAGTAACAGATGCCTGTGGCAGGACACAGAGGAACAGCATTGTAGTTGGATCCATGAGAAAATGCAATGACTACATCTCAACCAGGGTTTCAGCCTATTATCCTGGCTGGAAGGTCTCCCCACAGCTGCTGTAATGGAATAATTTAAACCCCTAAGGTCTGGTCCTGATGCAATTGGAAGCAAGGTTCACCTGTGACCTGAGCATCAGGATTTAAAAAACAAAACAAGCCAGGTGGTAATGATGCATGTCTTTAATCCCAGTCCTCAGGAGGCAAAAACAGGCTAATCTTTGTAAATCCAAGGCTAGCCTGGTCTATATATCGAGTTCCAGGACAGCCAGGGCTACACAAGGAAACTGTCTTGAAAAAACAAAACAAACAAACATCAAACAAAAAAAAATTTTTTTACGGGGTTGGGGATTTAGTTCAGTGGTAGAGCATAAGGCCCTGGGTTCGGTCCTCAGCTCAAAAAAAAAATGTTTTTACATATTAATTTGCCTTTTTTGTTTTCTTTTCTTTTTCTTGTTTTGTAGAGTCAGATTCTACAGGCTAGGCTAGCCTGGAACTCATTATGTATCCTAGACTGGCCTCAGCAACATGACAATCCTCTTGCCTCAGCCTTGCACATGCTAGAATTACAGGTGTGAATCACCATGCCTGGTAATATTATTTTATTTTTTCCTAAGTGCTTCTAATATTCAAAGGAGATTGAGAAAAAACAGAGTAATACTGACAGTTTTCTGGCAAGTTCCATAAGTTAGCAAACATCAAACCTTAGGAAGTTGCTTTGTAGCTACTGTTAATATAACCACAATACAGGAAATTTATATTTAATAAATAACAAAACACTGACTCAAGCAGGGTGTTCCTTGCCTATAATCTTACCACTGGGGAGTCAGCTGCAGCAGATGACTGCAAGTTCAAGGCTATCCTGGCCTACATAGCAAGACCTTGTTCCCCTCTCCCAATTAGCTAATTATTTTTAAAACAGTAACTCAGGAAATATCAATGGAACTAAGGATTGCTTGAGATGAACACAACACGATGAGTAGGATAAATAATTATTTGATGAATAGCAGGGCTGAGGATTGGGGAGATAGCCCAGAAGGGAAAATGCTTGCTGCTTAAAAATAAGGTCTTAGTTTGGAGCCCTGACATTCCCATAAAAGCTGCGGGGATGAGTGCCTATAACCTTAGCACTAGTAGCAGACAGGCAGCTTTCCCCAAACAATGAGCTCCTAGTTCAGTGAGAAATCCTGTCTCAAGAAATAAGGTGCACACCAGGGTAGTGGTGCACACCTTTAATTCCAGAACTGGGAAAGCAGAGGCAGAAAGATCTCTCTAAGTTCCAGGACAGCCTGGCCCTACAGAGTGAGTTCCAGGACAGCCAGAGGCACACAGTGAGACCTTGTCTCAAACAAAAACAAAACCAAAAAATGAACCAGACAAAAAATAATGTGTAGAAATGATTGAGGATCTGACATCAACCTCTAGCTTCCACATGTATGTGTGCTTAGGCAAGTGTGTGTACACACACGTAGGAGACATGACTAAACATACAGATACAGACATAGACACACACACACACACACACACACACACACACACACACACACGACATTTTTAAAAGAAGTGCAAGTCTAGTCCTTAGAAAGGATCTCAGTGTTTATTATATGACACTATTTTACACCTCTTAATATTTTGGCTTGCTTGATAAAACAGAATGTTCAGCCAAATATGAATTTCTGATAAATAATAAACATTGTGGGTCCATGCATAACTTAAAAATATATGTTATGTCCCAAATCCTGCATGATTCATATGTATACTAAAATTATTTACCTAGAAATAAAGCTCATTCTGTATGCTGTATTTTGTTTGTTTGTTTGTTTTGAGACAGGGTTTTTCTCTGTAGTTTTGGTGCCTGTCCTGGATCTCCCACTGTAGACCAGACTGGCCTTGAACTCACAGAGATCTGCCTGCCTCTGCCTCCTGAGTGCTGGGATTAAAGGCGAGCACCACCACCGCCAGGCCTGTATGCTGTATTTTTATTTGCAATATGTGGGTACTCTGTTCATAATAAATCCTGAATCCTACATGTCCTCAGGAGCACATATACTGATCTCATGTGTTAGCCACTATGCAAACATTGAGCAAACTGTGGCACATTTAATTTTTTCAGAAACTACTGCTATACAGATCTGGAGGTAGCCTCTGGCACATAATAAAGAGATCTTAAATGGGTGCAATCTTTACTATCCTGACATTCTAGCAACTTGCACACAGGAAGTCTTTGAAATCTCATTTATATCCAAGAGTTCTGCAACTATGGATTTAATCAACTCAGGATCAAAAATTTCTACAAAAAAACCCGAACATTCAAAAGAATCACAAAAGCACAATTTGAACTGACTGTAAGGTGAGAACATATAGACATACCTTGTCCTTCTCTCTAAAACTTACCCAAGCACTGTTTGCCTGGAGTCTAATTTGTGTGCAGTGTAGCCAGGCCCTACATAGCTGCCTCTGCATTGAACACATAGCAAGTTTATTGTCATTATTCCTTAAACATATGAGTATAGCAAGAATTTATATAGCATTAAAATTGTATTGGGTATTATAAGTAAGCTAGAGATGATTTAAAGGATACTAGAGGACTATCATAAATACCACAGGGCTTTAGAATACACAGCGGCCACTTCAGAATCTGTGGGCTTAGGTATGTTTGAGGGAGTCCTAGAAGAAATGCCCCACTAATGCTGAAGGTGACCATACTCAGACTAAAACAACAACAACAATAACAAAACAGAAGCTGGGGAGATGGCTCCATGGGTAAAAGCACTTGCTGTGCAAACTTCACCACCTGAGTTCAAATCCCTGTTGGCCAGGTCAAAAGCTGGCTATTCCAGCACTCCTATGGTAAGACAGAAGATGGAGACAGGAGCGAATTACTAATCAGCAAGCCTGGAGTATGCTGCAGAGTGACAGAAATAAGATACCCTGCCTCAAAACTAGGTAGAAGATGAGAACCAAGGACAAAAGTTGTCCTCCGACCTCCACATGTATGCCACAGCCTGATCACACCTGTACACACAGAAAGACATATGCACACACAAATAAAAACATCTTTAACTAAATAAAAGCAAAATGAACTCAATACAGGAGTTAAGAAATTTTGTTTCATGAACAATGGCTAATTGGGGACATCTAGTCTAATGGAGAAGGGAGTGAGGGAGTGAGGGAGTTTTATAACAAAACTGAAGTTGAAGATGGCCAGTACATGACAATTTAGTAGAAAGCATGACTAGAAATGGCTTAATAGCAAAGATGAAAAGGAAAACAATCTTTTTCTTTGTTCTTAGTCTATTAACAGCTGCATGTTTTCTTAGAGAGGAAATACCCCACCTGACCTCGAGAATGAGATTCATGGTTTATTGTTTGTTGTGACACTAGGGATAGAAGGACATTGCAGATGGTAAACAAACACCCTGGCATGGAGCAATAAACCCCAAACCCTTCTATGCCAGTGTATTAATTAATCAATAAGACTCCTGGGACAACATAGGAGAGCATGTCACTGAAAGCAACAGAAGCATTCAGAATTACATATGCAGTCCGGGATGATACCATACAGCAGCCAAGAAGCACACGCTAAGAATATGTGTGAGGAAGAAAGGCTGGCCTCTAATAGTTTTAGAAACTTTAATGGATATAATTACAGCTTATTGTTTTCCAGGATCTTTTTTTTTTTGTTGTTGTTCCTATGTAATGTATTTTCCCATGCTTCAGGTCACTTAGAACATTTTTTTTCCCAGCAACTTCCCGTCTCTCCTTTTCGGGGAGGTGATTTCCCCTAGCACAGGGGCTGGAACCTAAAGAGGCACTGCTCTGGACTCCTTCATGTAGCTCTAGGCAGCCCTGCCTTTGCACTTACTCCTTGCCAAGGCCAAGGACAGAGGGAGCAGCCTTATCCTGTGAACAATCTAGATGAAAGAGCCAGAATAATATCCAACTGCTTTGGCTTGTTCTTTTTGTTACTCTTTTTTCATTTGCTTTCTCAGTTTGAAAATTTTAAATGAAGGAAACAATTGGAAGCAAATGCCCTCTGGACTTGTTGCTGTGTGGATTGTATTTATTATTGAAGAGAATAGAGAGGTTTGTTTTTGTTTGTTTTTTCCTTCTTCTGTTTCTTTGGAAAATTTTGAGGAGTGTAAAAGAAGTTACTCAATACTAGAAAATTATTTTTTGTGCAAAAGTTTAGGCCAGTTGAGAACACTTCCTTTAAGGATATTGTCAAGAAAAACAATGAGGTAATAGGGAAAGGAGAGAAACTATGTTCAACAAACAATATAGACATATACAAAAAGCTTGCAAAAAACAAATTGATAAAATAAACAAACATAAGGAAATAAATGTTGATGAAGATGCAGAAGAAGGGGAATCCTTATTTGCTATTGGTGAGAATATAAACTTGAGAACCCAGTATAAAAAATCAGTATGGAGGTTGCTCAAAGAAATAAAATAAGCATATGAGCCAGTTATAGAATGCTTGAGGATATTGAAGGACTCTAAGTCTTCCCGCAGAGAGACCTGCACATCCATGTTTACAGATGCATTATTCACAATTGCAAGAGAATGGAACCATCCTAGAGGGTCATCAACAAAAAAAACATAAAGACAATGTTGTACACAGACATGAGGGAAATTTATATAGCCATAGACAATATGAAATCATGCCATTTTCAGGATGTTGGGTAGAAGTAGAAATAACTATGTAGAATGGAATTAGACAGACTTAAAATTGTGCGTGCGTGTGTGTGTGTGTGTGTGTGTGTGTGTGTGTGTGTGTCTGTCTGTCTGTCTGTGTACATGTGTATACATATGCATGTATGTGTGTAGGTTGTGAAACTAGAAAAAGGATCATGGAGGGGAGGAAGAGACCTTAAGGGAGGGGAAAAAGAGAGAGTAGTGGAATTGGTTTGGCACAAAATTTGAAAGAGCAATGAATTGGGGTGAGGAAGGGAACAAGCCAGAGGGGAGCAGAGGGCACTAAGTAGGGTAGTAAGGGAGAAGAAAATGAGAACAAAGTATAATAACACACACACACACACACACACACACATATATATATGTATATATATATATATATATATGGAAATGTGTTATGAAACCCATTGTTTGGCATGCTAACTTAAAAACTTTAAACATACTCATTTGTTTTAGAAAAACATAGATAGATAGATAGATAGATAGATAGATAGATAGATAGATAGATAATACATACATAATACATACACAGAAATAATGATGTGTATATACATGTACATATATATCATAGATAAAATATTGTGTATATTTGTATAATACAGGGAATGAAGACAAGATGTCTGCATTGACTCAGAACATTACCTATAATTAAGTCAATACTGAATAACTTGATCTGTTTGAACTTGCCTTCATCCTCCAATCCCAATCTCTAGTCACAGCTCACATCAAAATGTTTGTTGAGCCTATCAGACATGTTGGGGAACTTTTCTACAAGAAGAATGTTCTCAATTATCACCCCAAGGTCCACATTGCTTGCAGGTTTGAGCTCCAGGGTGGTAGTGTTAAGAGAATTGAGAGGTAGGGAGCATTAGGTGGTCCTTATGTCCTTAAGTGTACACCCTCAGAAGACACTGTGGAACTTTTTGGTGGTTTTCACAAGACCCCACAAGTTCTGGGAAGCCTGTTGTTACATGAGCAAGGCTGACACCTACTGCTCTCTCTGCATCCTGGCCCCAAATGTGACTCATTACTTTAACATAAGCTCCTGCCAATGCCAGCTACCATTTTCTGCGAGATGCTCAACAGAACTGTGCTAATACGGGTCCTGTGCCCTAAATCCTCCAAATCGTGAGCTAAATAAATATTTTTTCTTTGTAACGCTATCTGCTTCAGCTATTTCAATACAGTGATAAAATTCTAATAAAATATCCAGTGATCATATTAATTTCTCCACAGCTATCAAATTCTTTCTATCTTTCAAAATTCAGCTTAAACACCCAGTGAAGTCTCCCCAGATAAGCCAGGCATGGATCTTAGTCAATATGGACTTTTATACATACCTATAGCTCTTTCCACAGTGTATGACTCTGTTTCCTATTTTAGACTACATAACTTTCATTCTGATTTTTCCTATTTGGGTTGAGATGGGATCAAGCTGAAATCCAAAATGAGTTGAAATTTAAATCAACTCAGTTAACAAAGGAAGTCTGATATATTTAATTGATACAACTTACCCTTTAAACCAGTATTTCCCAGACCTCATTTGGAAACAATCTAGCAGAATTTCAATTACCTGTTTGTTAACACACACTATGAACGAATTCTCAAAATAAGTTTATTTTAATTCAATAGTCTCCAAATCAGAGAATGAAGATTTGGGGCTATGCTTTTGTGGATCTATTTTCTGGTGGCTCTGGTGCGTTGGGAGGGGGCGGTGAGAAAGAGGAAGGAGAGGAGGGATAAGAGACAGAAAGTGTTTAAATTAGGTCCAAATTTATTGCACTTTTTGGTAAATGTGATGCTAACTTACATATTGGGTTGTTTGTAGATAATAGGCCATATTTAAATGCTTTCACTCTACTGATTTGTAAAAAAAAAAAGTAGCACAAAGAAAACACATTTTATTGCCAAATTATAATCTACAAATCATTCTTTCACTCTTTTATTTCTCTCTCAATTTGCTGTAAATAAAAATATGGTATGAATAATTTACAGCAGCTGATTGTTCTAACTACAGATGGAGTTATATACTTGGTCTGTTTCTCCCTGGTAATTAATGTCAGCTGTAAAGGCCAAATCACTGGAATGTGACATCTTCACTTTATACATTTAGTTTGGGTTAGTTCTAGTCTCTGAGTACTGTGGGGAGGAAACTAAGACACAGAGACATCCATTTGCTGACACATTGCCATGTGGACAGAGTAACAAATTGGCCTCTAATTTTCTATCTTCCTGTCAATTAGTGCAGCTCTCTCACCTCATCAGATAGGTGGGTTTTTTTTTTTTTTTTTTTTTTTTTTTTTTGTGGAGTTGATGTTGGTTAACACAGAAACTCTCTACTGGTCTACATGCAGAGAATAAGTGTAAGGGGAGTGTTCAGCAACAAATGGGAACATCTATGTCACCTTCCTTCCTGGAAAGGCTGGGGGACTACTATGGAAAGGGGGGACAGAAAAATTGTAAGGGCCAGAAGTTGGTGAGGGCTTAGACAAAACAGTATCTTCTAGACATAATAGGACCATGTACTCATGAACTCACAGCAGCTGTGGTTACCTGCAGAAGACCAAGCTACTCAACATTCTAGCATAGAGTCTCCACCCCTACTTGAGGAGCTATTGACAGTTTGGTGGCTTGTAAGGTGAGAAAGTCAGATTTCTTTAAGATTGTAGCCTTTGGTGTGTCAATCTCAATCCAACTGATGGACCCACACCCAATAGTACAGTAGTAGCATGAACTGGACACAGAGTTATTAAAAGTGAAGAAGATGTTGTGAGGGGCTGGGGAGGTGAGTGAATCTGGAAGGAGCTGGAGGGTAGTTGGGGTAAATAGGATCAAAGGATCAAAGTACATTGTAGGATTTCATACTTATGAAATTCTTTAAGAATAAATTAAAATATGAAATTTTTAAAGCAAAAAAGAGTAATGAGAGGATACAAGTAAGTATAGAAAGCTGTGTGTTAGTCTTGGAGAATGGCCACATATTTTATTCCCTTTTCTGGTAAGTGAATAAAAAATGAACTGGTATATTGCCATGTTCTTTTGCTTGTTCCCCTGTGAATAAATGTAGACCAAAACCAACAAAAGCTCAGTCTCCTGGTGGCCTGAGGAACCCTCTGGGAAACAGGAGTATCGGTTCTCCTGTCTGGTCTTATTTACTTCCTATCCTTGCAATCATGCCAGTCAGGTTCCCCTACCCAGGATCTGAGTAAGAAAGACCAGAACAGAGGTCAGCTCTAACAAAGCCTGCAGTAACTAGTTCTCACCTTTTGCATCCCTTTACTCCTACAGGAGCTCTGTGTGTACACTCTGGGAGTTTGGCAATGCATATTAGGTCCCCTTCTGGCTCTCAGTTCATATGGTACTAGCTCATAATTCTTTCTCAGTGTTAATCTTCAGTCAGTGCCTTAGGATATACTCTACAGTACCCATAGGTTTCTTTTAATGCTGCCCAAGCTACTGACTTTGCCACTTAACTTGTGTATCCATTGGACCTAATGTCTCTCTCCTACCAGACTACATGACCACTGTGAACTATTCTTGGGTTATGTTTACATGTCATTTTATTCTCTTACCTGGTATAGAATCCATTTCATGGGAACACTAGGTGGGGGTACTTAAACTGAGTACCTATATCATTTCTGGAAAATGCATAAATGCATACAACTTGCTAATGACTTGCTATAGATATATGATTTTCATGTCTATTTGGGCCAACTGTCACAGCTCCTCCCTGGACGCTGTGCACTCACTCTCACCCCTGCTTAGCCTTCAAGGCTGAGTTTGGCCTATATAAATCCTGCCTCATCTGTTCATTGATCTCCTTGGTTCAACCTCTTGCTTGTCCCCAATAGCTGCTCACAGCTTGTCTTCAGGCTACACCTGAATAGATACCCATGATAATGATATGGAAGGGTCTTCATTACCTAGTTACACTCTTTTGTAGTGGCCTCTAGGCCTCACCCTTTAAGCCCATCTATGCTCATTTGTAAGGCTGATCAAACTTTTGACCTACTGAAGTAACTTTGCCCTATCTCAGAGACATAAATACCCTAGAACCCTGCAGATCAAGATGGGCCCTTGTTTTTGTTGAAGTTTCCTGAATCCCAAGGCCAACTGTAACCTCAAGGATACAATTTTTTGCTCTGTATTTCTAGAAATCTATATCCAAACTTTTACCATCAGATGAAACACATCATGGTTTTCTGTGTAGGAATTTCCACTGAATGGTTTCATTCCCTTCTGTAGACTCATGGGGCTTAAAAAATAAGTCCCTGAAACTTACAAGATTCACAAAGCTGCTCCCAAAGTTATACATACAAAACAATTGCTGAGGAGAGGAGACTCTGACCAGCTGAGCTTCCTATTTGGCTTGCAGCTAGCTCCAAGGATGAAGCTTTTGCAAATCATCACTCATGCTGGGGTAGATGCTTTGGATATGCTGCTATGTTTGAGTCATCCATGCTCCTGTAAATAATCCTTTTCCCGTGCTGGGGAAGTCAGCCCAATAAACCCATGTTTCACTGTGGTGATATTTTTGTTTGTTATTTAACAAATAAAGCTTGCCTGATAATCAGAGTGTGGAGCTAAGGCACTAGTTAGCCATAGAGGCCAGGCAGTGGTGGTACACACCCTTGATCCCAGCCCTTGGGATCTCATGCCTTTAATCCCAGCAGTAGGGAGATGGAAATAGAAAGTTATATGGGTGGCTGGAGAAAGGAATATAAAGCAGGAGGAGATAGGAGCTCCAACTAGTTGCTGGCTGTTCTGCTTCTATGATCTTTTAGCTTTTACCCCAATATCTGACTCTGGTCTTTTATTAATAAGATCAATTAGGATTTGTACTACTGGTGGAAACAGATGTACACCCACAACCAAACATTAAGCCGAAGAGGGGGAGAAAGGGTTGTACGAGCCAGTAGGGTTGAGAACTCCACAAGAAAACTCACAGAATCAACTACATGGGCTCATAGAAGCTCACGGAGCCTGTACCAACAACCAGGGAGCCTGCATGGGACTTACCTAGCCACTCTGCATATATGTGACAGTTGTGTAGCTTGCTCCTCTTATGGGACTCCCAACAGTGGGACAAGGGGCTGTCTTTAACTCTTTTGTTGGCTCTTGGGAATCTATCCCTCATACTGGGTCACCTTGCCACAGCCTTAATAAAAGAGGAGATGCTTAGTGTTACTATAACTTGATATGTGTTTTGTTGATATCGATGGAAGGCCTGACCTTTTCTGAGTAGAAGTGGAGGAGTAGATGGGGGCAGGGGGAGCTGGTGGGGAGGGACTGGAAGGAGAGGAGGGAGGGGAAACTGTGGCCAGGATATATAATTAATTAATTGATTAATTAATTAATTAATTTTAAAAGAAAGAAATCAGGACTGAAAGAGAGAGGTGTGTTCAATAGTAGGATGCTTGTCAACAAAGAAAGTATGTATTCTATCCCTTTCCCACACCTCAAAAAGATAGATGGAAGGAAAAGAAAGAGTGGAATAGAAAAGAGAGGATGGTGGGGGTAGAAGTTGTTTCCATACTTCAGATTGTTGCCAGCCAAGCAAAGAATTTGAAATTTGCCACATCAATCTCTGTGACCTGTGTGACTAGGATAGTGGGATTCCAATATGGCTTGTTATTTTTCCTGGCTTCTTATGTAGGTGAATGAGGTTTTCTTGTTATTATAGTGGTGAGCATGTATGTGTGGGGGGAGTGGGGGTTACCATGTTTCCAGCTTTAGTAAACTTATTTCCTTCATATCATAAAAAAAGGTTTACATGCCTAAGTTACCCTGTCTTTCCACTGCCTCTCTTGTGGGCCAAGTCACTCTTGAACAGCTCTCTTCCTCCATTGGTTAAGTTTTTCAAACAAAATCTACCAAAACCAGACACCACACATCCAACAATCACTTTTTCTGAGCTCCCCACACCAGGTCATGAGTCACCTACACTCAGCACTACATGGCCAAGAACCAGACAATGAAGGACATCGGTATCTGTGCCCCGGTGTCCAGAGTCTGGCCACTCTGCTTTGCTTGCTGCTTCCCAGGAGACACATGAAAAACACTCTTGCTTTCACTGGCCTCTCCTTGCCTGCCTCCTCGCTGACCTTGGTGCTCCCCCTGGTGGATCCAAAGTGAGAGTTTTTCAATCTTCAGGAGGGCCTTCAACAGTAAACTCTTCAGAGATGTCACTACCATCTGATCTGCTTTGCTAGACTTCAGTGTTTCTGAGTGCCTTGTATCTCAGATGGATATTCATGTATGGGGTTTGGGGAGTGGGGAGTTGGGGTAGAGATTCTGATTGTCTAGTTTTCTCCAGAGAAAATGGATTCTAAACAGAAATAAATGGTTTTTTGTTTGTTTGTTTTGTTTTTTGTTTTTTTGGTGTGTGTGTGGGGCTGTCAACTTGCCATGTATATATGGTGTGTGAGTGAAGCTTAGAAGAGAAGCAAACGCATTCATTGCATAACCAGGTGTTCTGAGTCACCTAATCTGCTTGCTTGCTTCTAACCACGTGGCACTAATATCACCTTCCTCTCTACTTGCAAGATATCACTTTCTGGCCTGTTATGCTGGCAACTTGTCACCACACTCCCTAAAGAGGCTGTCAAATTCTGATGTTTTAAATTATACACATAACACAGCAATAGACTGTACAGTAACAAATTCAGAGGCTCTGGGTTGTTTCACTACCAAATAACTTGAATGACAGATGCTCTCAAAACCATTTGGTCGGCACCTTGACTTGGAATGTTATAAATCCTGGGGAGATGCCCAGGTTTCTGGATTAGAAGGCCCTCATTCACTCCTCATCTTGGTCCTTCTCTTCTTTTCCTCTCATCCACTGATGCTGAAGAACACTGGAAAAAACTGGTATCTTGTATCTCTATCATGTCAGTTGATTTATAAGACCTACCTGTCCTAGGACTCAAAGAGAAATGCAGATATTAAGGCAACACTTGACATCTTGTCTTAAGAACTAGACTATTGATGAGGCAATTATTTTGAGATACAAAATGAATCTACTTATAGGAATAATTTTAATTTATAGGTTACTGCTCAGTAGGATAAAGAAAGTTTCTGCATGACAGGCATTCCTTGATATTTTCAGAGACCCAGATAAAATTAAGGTTGTCTCTATGAGCACTGAACATGGTTTATCAGGCAAGAACACTATCTGTTCTGGCAGAGGACCTGGGTTCTCTTTCAGCAGCAACATGGTGGCTCACAGCCATCCATTGGTATGAATGTGGTATACATACATTCACAAAGAAAACGCAATCATACACATAAAAATTCCAAAAACTTTTTTTGAAGATTGTCATTATGGCATAACATATGAGAAAAGGAGACATGTTTTTATTATGGTTTAATTGATTTCAGTATCTGCAGTTGAATTGTGCTTGCTTCCACCAATAAAATATTCTAATCCCTTAATTTCAGTAGCTGTGAATGAGACCAAGGTATCTAAGGATGTAACTTAGAAGGCTTAAGGCCCTTAACTTTCCTAGTGCTGCATCACTTTAATACACTTCCTTGTGTTGTGGTGAGTCCTAACCATGAAATTATTTTGTCACAACTTCATAACTGTAATTCTGCTACTGTTATGAATCATAATGTAAATATCTGATATGCAAGATACCTGATATATAACCCTCAAAGGGTCACAACCTGCAGAATGAGAACCACTGGCTAGGGGTGTGGCAACAGCCTAGTAACAGAGTACTTGCCTAATACACATAAGGTGCTGGGCTCTATCCCTAGTAAAGACAAATCAAGAAGAAAAAAAAAGAAGGTGTGTTAAGGATCTTGGTTTGAGCTCATTATATGTTAACAAAACAACAACAAAAGACCTGGACAGAAAGGACCACATAGAGGGGACTATTGAAGCTGTAAGTAAAGAAATGCCAGGATCCAGCAGAATTTGAGAAGGTGAGGAGAGATTCTCCCGAGAACCTACTGTAGGACCACAATTCTGTCAAATGCCTTGATTTTAGACCATTTATAGAACTGGCTTAAGCCACCCAGTATTTGACATCAGACCTAGGAAACAAATATACTGTCCTATGTACATTCAATGTCCAAATAATAATGTCAATCAAATGTCTTTGTCTCAAAATGTTTACGAATCACTGTGTTGAACTTGCATCTGGCAAGTTTTATTTAGCACTTTCCTCTGTAAGCAGACAAAGCTAAGTGGCAGCAACCAAATCTTATGGGACACAAAATGGAATGGTATCCACAGAGCCTGGTGCTACATATGTCTTCTGTTTGGCATCATGATGAGCTTGCTCCCACGGTTTCCACATTGTCAGAGAGTGGAGATAAAAAGTTCAGCCTGGAAACTTTGCCAAGTTGGCAGACTCTTTAGTCTCTCTGACAAATTTATTGATTGTGCCTTTGTCCAGAGAAAACATCCTTTGATAGTCCAATGGAAATTGAATTGCTCTGACTACTTATGAAAGCCATCTCTTCACCAATTCATAAGTACCCTTCTAAATATTCTTTCCAAGGCCTAGGGAGGCTGACACAGAAGGGTCCCTGGAGTTTAAGGACCTGAGAGTCTAGCATAGTCAGTGAGCACCAGTTCCCCATGAGAGAGCCTGCCTTACAAAATGAAAGACAAACAGATATGCTGAAGAATGACATCTGATGCTGACCTCTGGTCATATGCACATGCTCCATCAATGTGCACCTGAATGAGCGTGTGCACTCACACACACACACACACACACACACACACACACACATACACACACACATACACCTTCTACGCTATATTAAAGTTTAAAAAAACTGCACCATCATATTGCATGGTCTGCCATATTTCAAGGAAAACATGGTTTGTGCTGCTTTCAAAAACAGGACTATTATACTCAGCTAATATGCTAAATTTCCTCTTATTTTTCTCCTAGAGTAACTCCATCTTCCTTTAATGATTATAAGCTGACAAAACAAAGCTAATATCAAATGATGCCTATGATCATTTCCCAACAATTTTTCCATTTGGGTCTACAGAGTTCAAAATACTGGTTTATTTTCATGAGTTGAGATGGTTAGCAGATGAACCCAATAGTTACCACTGAGTTTCTCCCAAGTGATTAGGAAAATAAATGACAATATAAAGAAGAAGTGTTGACAGTCAGAAAACTGATTTGTTCAAACACAAAATCATTCTTAATAGATTCAGTCTTGAAGTCCGTTTTCAAAGATGGGATTGCCCTCTCCATAGAGGACCACACAACATGGGCTGAGTACTTGCCAACCTTCCAGCTTTGAACTTGGTGAAGAAATGCAGCAATTAGCTAGAGCATGAGGAAATTTCATTACCTGGCTAATTTGTTGGAGAATGAAACAGAATTTTTATCAGTTGGCTTGTGTGACTCCTAACATCTCAGGAAATTAGAGACTGATGAGTGAGTGACTCAGACACGTACAAAATGGGCACGTGAATAAAAGGACAATGTCACATGAATCATCTTCCCCTCATTTCTCCCTACATGTTTGGTATTGATATGAAAAATAATCAAGCTGAAAACATCAGGCTTACAAATGTACATACATGGATGGTCACCCTCCACTAAACCATCCCCACAGGTTCCAGAAGAAATGTGTATGTTTCAGCTCAACTCACTGACTGGTTTAATCTTGCAAAAATTTACAATTATTAGAATTTGCTCTCAATGCACCCTGATCCCTACCTTTCTAAATAGAATCACGTGATCTAATTCATACTAAGGCATCCATGCCTGATGTCCTTTTGTATTGAATCCCCTGAAGTGTCAATAGCTCTTGGCACAGTCCATAAATGGAGCTCTGTGTGTTTCATCTGGCCTGATATTTTTCCAGAAATAGGAAAAATAAAGCAAATATTGAATGATCAAAATAAATTCTTAAAGTAGAAAAAAAGTAGCTTGAAGACAAAACTGAATCTCAGAGGGAGCTTCTTGCCTAAGTGTGACTAGGAATCTTAGTCAAGTCCCTCACCTGGCCCTAAATGTCTATTCTTACCCTGAATGGAGCTATACCTGAATGCATTTGGAAGGGAGGAAGAGGGAACAGTGGCTCTTCCCCTCTGATGGCCCTTCAATAGATCAATGGCACTTTGCTGAGAATATAGCAATGATCTTTGAATAGAAGAAAAGGAATAGAAGATGTGGTTTCCAAGAAACACTTCCAACCAGATAAGCAACATTGGCTGAGGAGATGGCTCAGTGGGGTAAAGGGAATGTTCTGCAAATATGAGAGTTGAAGATCCCTGCAACCATCTTAATACCTGACAATGTCAGGACATGCTCAGTATATAGGAAATAAGGCCAAGGATCCTCAGAGTAAGGTGGCTAGCTATACAAGCTAAATAGGTGAGCTCAATATATAAGTTGAAGAACAGAGAATACAGCTGATATCAACTTCTGGCCTCTACATGCACACACACACACACACACACACACACACACACACACACACACTAAAAAGGTGATATTTACATTCCATTTATAGTTATAATATTTTATAATATTTACATTCCATGTATATGTATGTACCTGTGCCCTTCTCCCAGCATGGTAAATATTCATAAGGAAAAGTAAATGGGAAATGTGCCCTGGCTTCTCATCACTTCATTTGGATCTGTGTCTATTTTTACAGCTTTTTTAATTTAATAAATTGAAGGTCAAAAATCAACTCTGGGCTATGAATAGATCTCACAGCAATTACTTTTGCAGCATCATGGAAACAGACATCACATTGTCTCCATCAAGCATTGATGATAGCTTCCAGCATTCTGTACTCTTGTTTAAATATAAAAAAAGGCAATGGTTCCTTCAGGGCAAGCTTTGAAGCATCTTTTACAATATTGTTGAATATTTGAAAATTGAGTTAAAAAAATCATTAGGCTTGCCACACTGGGGCAAACAAAAAGAATTGAAAGTGTAAGGAAGCAAGCAAGGGAGTAGCTGCATTCTGGATACTTTCAGGTGACAGTTTACTTGTTCTTAGAGACAGCCAGCACTGAAGTTTTCAAGCTATCCCTTTTCTGCCTTAAGAACTATAATGCAATTCTCTTTCTCTATGTTTCATAATCTTTTCCTCCTGATGTTTAAATCATGGTAAGTAAAGACTTCCCTCAGAGGCTCCCAGTGACCTGAGCCAGGTATTAAAGATGGAACTGCTACTGAACTGCCATGGCTGTTGGCTCTTCAAGACAAAATCATCAAAGCTAAAACATCCCTGTTATCTCTTTGCAGCCTCCTGAGACAAAGTAGCTAGGAATGGAGAGTGGGCCAAAAAGATCAAGATCAATCTCTCTCTCTCTCTCTCTCTCTCTCTCTCTCTCTCTCTCTCTCTCTCTCTCTCTTTTGATTTATTGTGAGAAAATACATACAACAAAAAAAAACATAAAACTTGCCATTTGAAGCTCTAACTAATTCAGTTCACGGGCTTTAACTACGTGCACAGTATTGTATAACCATAGCCACCATCCAGTCCTCAGATTTTTTTAATCTTCCCAAACTGATTCTATTATACACTTCCCAAACCAAATATGTATCTGTTAAATAACCACTCCTCATGATTTCCTCTCCCAGGTCCTGGAGACCACCATTCTACTGTCTATCTCTATGAATTCGACAACCCCAGGCATCTGTGTTGTGGCATATCAGAACCTCCTTCCTTTTTAAGCTTGATTAATATTCAATAGTATGCATAGACAAAGTGGTGATTATCTATACCCCATACTCAAATGGTGATGACTAGTGCATTCCCTGGCCACTTCGTTTTAATAATGGCTTTCATTTTGCAACTTAGCACATTGGGATCCCAGACTAACAGACTGGTTGAAATTCCTTCCTATAGAGGGAAACTGAAACCTTATTTCAAATAAAAATTGCATGGAAATGACTGAACAGTTCACCTAGTCACATGTTTTTTGAAACTCTGTCTTCTGGAAGATGATAATATAAAGATTTCTTCACTTTCTTGATGAGCTAAAATAATGAAAACCCTGCCATTTACCACACTTTTATTAAAACATCAGTTAGCACAAGAACTAGATACTATTTAGACATATATGAAAGTGCTTATACCTTATTTAGAGTAGCACCTCTCTAGTATATAATACTATGAATACATGCCTCAAATGTAAAAAAAAAAAAAATGTATCTTCTAGATACTAGGCACATATTCACTTCCTAGTGGAAAAATTCTGTTTCCTTGCCCTTGGAGAGAAAGTACCAAGCTACCCATTCTATAAACCATACAAATGACTTTTCCATTTATCAAGAAAAAACCCAAATGTGAAAGTCCATCACATGTAGAAATTGAATGCATTAAGTAAGATTCTCTAATATTCACCCAAGCCATCTTTTATCACAGGGTATTTTGTTCACTCTTCCTTTAGTGGCATCATGGGGAGGCAATGACATCTTATTCAGCCACTTGACATTAGTGGATAGATTTTCTAGATCCAGACAGAATTCTCTTGCATTACTTAATGTGATCTTCAACAGAACAATTTATATTACTGATTAAATAGCTACTTGGGAAAAAAAAATGACAGTGCACTAAATTTTCCAAAAACCAAGAATGTCAGGAGTAGTCTCTTACAGTGTAAGTAGGAAGTAAAAAGTGTGGAAAGACTTTCATTAACTAACAAAGGCACAACATCTTGGCCAGCCCTAAGCTAAAGATAACTTTATAGATGCCATTGCTCTGACATCTTTGTTTCAGAACTGAATGATGTGAGACTGAACATCAGAACCACAGAAATGGCCTCCACTTGGTTTAGGCTTTTGTGGAGCCAGTTCTCCCAAGGTTCTCAAGATCTGCAGGTGACCTCAGTTAAGCTGAATACACAGCACTGCTTGATAATACTACAGCCAGCTGCCCTTTTCTGGCTGGCAAAGATTAGCTAGCCATGTGTGTCTGTCCTCTCTGAAATGACAGCTGGCAGAGCTTACTTGCTCTGGATTTTGTCCACCACATAGAAAAGGCCAATGAATGCATGGCATATATGTAATAAATTTGGGTCAGATATAATTTCTTTTCTAACAGAGAATGCACCTATTGGGGATATTTAGGGATTTGGGTGGATATGTTTTGAGAAGATTTGAGATAGGTGACCACTTAAATATTTTAGTAAAGTATTTGTAAATGCAAAGCACCTCAGCTCGCCTACTTTATAAAATATGACTTAGATAAGCCAGTTGTGGTAGGGCATGCCTTCAATGTCATCACTTGGGAGCCAGAGCAGGGAGATCTTTGTGAATTCTAAGCATGCTTGGCTTACACAGTGAGTTCCAAGACAAACAAAGCTGCATAGTGAGACCCTGTCTCAAAAAAACAAAAAACAAAAACAAAAACCAACAACAAAAAAAGCAAGGGTAATAACAGTGTCTTTGCTCCAGTAATGTCAAGAACATTAAGAGAAATCCTAGTGAGATTCACAGCTACAGCAAAATGAGCACTCAGTTAATAGTGGCCACTAGTCTCAGTAACTCAAAACATTTCACACTAACTGTAGCCTTCTGTCACAAAGGATCTTTAGTCCAGTCAATTTCTGTATTCTCATCAGGAGACACATAAACAAACTCAGTGAAGTAATATGAGAAACATATATAGGGAAGTGCCAAGTCATGTCATTTGGGATCTGATATTTATAGAAAATTTTAGTGAGGCTTTATAAAGAGAAATGTTATAAAATGAAGTATGTAAAATTAAATGAGATACAAGGCCTTATAGGGGTCTTGTTTAAGTCAAATGCTCCAGAGCTTAAGGGGCAGTAACTAGCAGGTGAATTTACCTCTACCCTGCTTTCTGATAAGCTACTCAAATGGTCAGCTTCCCCTGAAAGGTCCAGTGGGATTGATTCTAGCTTTCCACAAGGGTGAAGTGACTCACTCTTCTGGAAGGAATGGCTACTAGATGGCTAGTAATGGGATGGAGCAATGGAATACAATTTTAACAGTCAGGTGGTCTGGGGACTTAAGACGGACAGTTACTGACAATTTAGCAGTGGTCAAGGGCTGAGATCCTTCTGAGACATATTTTTCCCTGTGCCATTGACCTAGAAACTTTTCTCTTAATCGTTACTGGGTTGGTCAATTTTCTGGTCCTAACTAGCCATCCTACCCACACTCTTGATGGCCTTACAAGAAGCCTCAAGCATATGAGCTGTGATTCTTGTGCTACATAGGCTGGCCAGTTGAGTCTTTAGTGATATTTAGGATATTACTCTATAACTCCTCATTCTATTTATAACTGTTGTAAGAAAAATAGAAACAACAGAACAAGCTGAGTATCTAAGCTCAACTACTTTAGTTTATGTTAAGCTAGATAACAAAACCATAAAATAATATGTGTGTATCCAGAAAACAGTAAACATGATAATGTGGACAGGGAGGTCATAAGGCCTCAACTTTACACAAAGAACTTTCAGCAACTAAGGAATGCTGAGATCAGGAGAAATAGTCTTCACCAGGGAAGACCACACCAATTAGTTATCCAATACCAAATGGTCATCCCAGAAAACATATATATATGCATTATCACATAGATCGAGCAGGTTATATTTAGGGAATATATGTCTATATACATGTGTATGTGTGCATGAAATATATTAATAAAAAGAGACAATTAATTTGAAAGAGCAAGGAGGGGTATTTGAGAGAGTTGAGAAGGAGGAATGATGTAATCATAATCTCAAAAAATAAAAGAAGTTTTTAAAACAACTAAGGTTTGTGTCAAGTGGCCAGGGCAACTTTTATGTTGTCATTTCTTCAACAACATTCATATTAACTATATTTAAGCACAAAATATTAAACATTAAGTAACTTTGCCAAGTGTCTTATTTGGAAAATCATTAGATTTTTTTCTGCATTAATACTCCATAATTTGCTTACCCAACTGTCCCTTTTATAAATGCAACAAGTTTACTGTGAAAGGCTTCAGGATGGCCATATGGGAAAGAGAGGGGGGGTCACAAGCATTGAGGAAAGATGGAAAAACAACTGGGAGCCTCATATGCTGCAGAGCACTAGGCACCTCATATACAAATGCTTTAGAACACTGGAAGTCAGAACTAAAACTGAGCAAGTTTGAAACACCTTTTGGCCAAACAAATACATTCCTAGAGGTATGTTCAACATAAATGCACTGATATTCACCAAAGGGCATGTAGCAAAGTGCTCAGATCAGCACTATTTCTCATAGCTCATTAATGAAAGCAACTCTTATCACCACCAATCAATAAATGGCAAAAGCGTTTGTGATATAGTCATTTTATGAATTTCTACAGCAGTGGAAATGAACTGCAACTATAAGCAACTAAATGAATGAAACAAGACAAAAGTTTTCAAAAGGCATCACTCATCCATGGAATTCAGGATAGGTGTTATGTCTGGCTGATTGGTGGTTCCATGGAGCCTCACATGACCTACTCATGTTAATTTTCTTGTTCTGACATAGCTGCAGCACATAGATGCTTACATTATAAAGATTGTTTGACTTCTTCACATGCATGTATAGCACTTTCATAAAAAGCTGATTTTCAAATGTTCTGTCTTTGTTGAAATGATGGAAACTGTCAATATGGTAGTATCACAAATTGAGGAACATGGTACAAGACTATGTTATTCCCAAATCTGGAAACCAGGCTGCTGAGAAAGTCACACGTAAAGAACCAAATGATATTTTCCCAATTTGGGGGGTGGGGTGGGCAGGTGCAGCATATAACCATGAAGTGACAGAATAATTCACAAGGAATGCTAGTTTCAGAAATCGCTTCAAGATCAAAATATTTCAGACAAATCTCCACTACACAAATCTCCCTAGAAAGAAATGTAGTATTATCAAATTTAAGATAAACACATTTTCTCCAATGGTCTTCCTCCTTTCCTGCCATTTTCTACTTTGGCACATCCTGCTCTGTCATGGTGTCCCCTCTTGCAAGGGCTTAATCAATACACTTAAAAACACTTATTCAAGAAGAATTTTCCGTGAACCCTTTGCTACAGAAATTTTCCTTGCTTACCTCGTTTTAATTTCCTGTCTCTTGACCTGTTTTTAACTTATTACAAAGTTAATTTGAAATGTCTAACCTGATGCAACATGTAGTCCATATTGGGGTAGTTTTAATCAGAAACATTTTGAAAATTTAATTAAATATCAAAGTGTTTATCTATAGTCCCAAAAAACTCTCCTTTCCAATAAAGATGAGGGCACAATGACCAAGGCTGATGTGAAGACCTCTATCAACAATTTTCAAAGATAAATCTAGTGGTTCATTTACTGAGACCTGGCAAAGACAATGGGTCAGGAGTTTCATGCTAAAAGAATACAAAGAAATGAAAAGAAAATTTTTAAGAGAAACAATACACTCAAGCCCTACAGAAGAAAAGCACTGGGGACTGGAAGACAGAAGAAAATGTATTTTGCCCTACCTCCTCTTTCATAATGGAACCATACAATAGTATGGTCTGCATTATTTTTGTTGGCAGTGGTTTGGTGGGGTGTTTTATTTGTCTGTATGTTTGGTTTTGGTTTTTGGTTTTGTTTTGTTTTTGATGTGTGTGTGTGTGTGTGTGTGTGTGTGTGTGTGTGTGTGTGTGTGTTTGGCATACACACTCTATTCCAGCCACTCAAGGGAAGGACTCATGCAAGCAGGGATTGGTTCTAGTTATCTTCTCTTTCGAGGAGGACAGAAGCACCTATTTCCTGGTAAATCCCAGCACTTGGGAGGTACAGGCAGGGGGATGGAACCATCACAAAAATACATGCGTAAATATGGCTACTCTTCAAGGACACTTACTGGGCCTTTTATAACTGCTTACACTTATGGAGGGCTCTTGCCTAGAGTCCCCTCAGTTTGGGCCACCTTTCACTGAGTGTAACCATCCCTGTCATAATGAGCAATTTGGAGTTGAATACACTTTCATAGCTTGCTCCCTTGGCTGCACTAAGTTTCTGGGATTATTTCCCCCTGTGCTCTATACTGTCTGCTATTTTCTATTACCCTATAGAGGCAATGGGAGGGGTGGTCACAACATTTTAACTCTACCCAATAGCTTCTTTCTGCTTCCCTGTCTTTATGGTTCTCATCACTGCTGCTGCTGCTGCTGCTTCAGTGAAGACCAACAAATGCTCATTGAAGATGTACTTTTTTATTCTAGTTTTTTTCCAGAGGGCTTCCCTTTGGCATTTGATTAGCAGAAAGGGGACCTGTGGTAGTATTTTGTCTTCTTACTCCAGGAAGTGACAAGAAATCATACTCCTTCCCCTTACTCTACCTTGGCACATAATTGAATTCCCAGAGATCTCCAATTTCTTAATTATCTGCTAGAACAAGAAAAAAAGTCGATCACACAAACCATCTTCCTTCTCTATTTCCTTCTCATCCTAAAAAGAAGATACATAATGGCTGTTTCTTGCCTATTTTCCTTACCATCTGGTCAAAGTAAACTCATAGGTTGACTTCAAAGGATGGAGAGTCTGCAGCCTCTAAAGAGGGCATCAGCTGATGGCAATGAAAAGTTCCAGGTGAAATCTAAAAATTTCCTTTCCCACTGTGTTTTGCTGTGGAAAGAAGTTACTCCCTATACAATGCAGAGAGTTATAAATGTTTCTAGATGGTGATAAATTACTTCTAGAACTGGAGAGATGCTCATTGGAGAAAAGTACTTGCTGCACAAGCATGGGGACCTGATTTCAGATCTTGGCAGTTCCACATTCACACAAAATACATGGGCTGGCCACATGTACAGCAAGCAGGAACTCCAGTGCTGGAGAGAACAGTCAGAGACAGGAGGATCTCTGGGGCTTGCTGAACATCAGCTGAGCTCCAGGCTCTGTTAAAGACCTTAAAGGTGTTGTAGTAGAGCAGAATGTCTAATATTCTCACTGGCCTCTCTGCATGTATATGCAGGTGTGTGCATAGACCACACAGATATAAATCACATTCACAGACACACAAATGAATGAACTTACGTTGTGAAGGCAAATGAATTTCATCAGATGAAACTTACCCAAAGTATTTTGAGTGCTACTTCTAAATAATTGTTTGCAATATTGATGTCCTTCAGTACAAGAAAAAGTAGCCAAGTGTGTATGTATTACATATTCTTTTTATAAATTGAAATATTGCTTAAATAAAAATTAATAGTGTTTATTTAAATTAGTCCATGATTAGGTTTGAGAAAATTTGCAATAATAATCAAGTATCTGTCTGTATAGTATAATATGAAAAAGCATTTAAATAAATTAGAAATCAAAAATTAAGATAAAGCATGTTTCATGGTAATATTACAAAAGAAATACTTCCATTTTGATAAGATATTTAATTTCTAACAACTTAATACAATGGCAATACGATTAAGCTGTAAAATAAAATTCACTATTCTGAAACTAATGTTTATTTGATGCTGTATTCATGCATTTAGTCTCTTAATTGTGTTTGGAGTTATAAAGCACAGTTTACCACTGAAGTTAAGAGCAACTGTGAAATATTTAGGAAGAGTAAGAATTTATTTTCACTATTACCAGGAAGTTATTAAATATTTCTTCTAAAAATATTTATTTATAATTTCACATGGGTAACAAACTAAATGTGGAATGGAATGTTTTATCTCTTTTATGTGGTGCATTCTAAAATTCTTCATTTTAAAAATTGGTAAATAGTATAGAGATTCTTTTACCAAATGACCATGGATCATACACATCAAATATTAAAGATCTGTTTTCAGGAATGCAGGCTCTGTAGCTTTCTTGGTCAAAGTGCCTGTCTAGTAAAGGCATATTTTCAAGAGAGAAGGAATATAATTTTAAATGGATATCATATTTTTTCTGCATTCTTATTCCCAAAACCAGAGGGAGCAGGTTTTCAATAGAATTATAGAATTAAACCAAATATGCACAACCAGCCTGAATCACCATATTATCATAGCTATCTTCAATTAATTACCTGAAAAGAAAATGACACATTTTCATGGCAATAAAAAGTATTACTTATGTTAATTACTTATCTCATAATATTGGATAAAACATCCCACATGCTGTCATATCCTGTTTATAAGTGTCAATTCTACTATTATGAATTAATGACAAAGTCTCTAAGATACTTTTCTAGAAGGGGATATTATATTATTCACAGAAATAATGGATGCAACTATTTTAATCCCTAAAATTTTAATTATTTGAACAAAAATTCTCTAAACAAGGCGGTGGGGGGGGGGGGGGTGGAATACTATGAAACTGGTTCCCTTTCTCAACAAACAAAGAGGCAAATCAAGACAACTGAAGAATAAAAAAAAATACACATGCCAATTTTGTCAGAATTAGGTGGCAGGCTATGGAACATTTGTAAGGGATTCTAAGCTTGTAGGAGGAAGTATGAATAAAGGAATACATGGTATATTGGTTTGAATGAGAATGGCCCCCATAGGTTCATATGTTTGAATACTTGTACCCCAGTTAGTGGGATTGTGTGGAAGGGATTAGGAGGTGTGGCCTTGTTGGAGGAGATGTGTCACTGCAGGTGGGCTTTGAGGCTTCAAAAGCCCACAGCATTCCCAGTCTCTCTGGTTGTGGATTAGGATATAAGCTCTTAGCTGCTGTTCCAGCAACATGCCCACCTACTTGATGTCATCTCCCCACCATGATTATCATGGACTACTGCTAGGGAACTGTAAGTAAATCTCCAGTAAAATGCTTCCTTTTGTAAGTCCCTTGTTCATGATGTCTCAGCAGAGCAATAGAACAGTAACAAAAGAACGTAGGTAATATTCTTAATCAGTCACACAACAATTATCTATAGTGGGGATAAATCTGCAAATTTTATTGACATGGCAATCTAATCAAAGAAATTAGGAATATACCCTTGCAAGCTTTCAGCAGGAATGTATGCTCAGTGCAAGATAAGCCTGAATTTAGGTCAAGGACTGTGTCTATACCTTTTTCTAACTTCCTTCACTTAGATTCTCACAAAGTAATCTCAGTTTGATTTGTTGCTTGTAAAACTTTATTACCTAAATAATGACTACTTATTCTCTGGTCAATCATAATGATATTTCACTCATGATAACTTTCATTCATCATCACTGTCCTCATTCTAAGAGCATAGCAAATATCTGTTTACTGGTTTGTTTTTCTATAATTGGCTTCAAATTTTATAATGGTGGGAGTTACTTATATACTTTCAAGAGTTCAGATTTTTAAAATTGTTTAAGGGAAATATATTCCAAAGGCAAATTATACTCAAAACTTAAAAGAAGTAGTAAAGGTATTTCCTTAATAATTTCTTGTTCATAAAGCAGCTTATTAAGGTATTTGGGAGAGTTCATTTTTATTTTCTAGTATAAAAAATTGAATGGAGGGTTTTGTGCTTACTAGGCAAGTGTAAGCAGTGAAATGTATATTCAGCCTTTAGCTGACAGTTTTTATAAATTCAGAAAGTTACATGACAGCTCTTTGTCAAATTTCTAAGCCTTAAACATACCATAGATTGCTATATTCTGAAAGGCTAGAAAGAGTGACAGTGTTTTATAAATGGGAATACATTTAGTGTTCAATAAAGTATACAATTAGCATGGTAGCAGTAAATCGGCTGAATAAGTGAGGGATTTGCTGTCAATTTTCCAAGTACCTGACTACATTACAAACCATATATCAGTGTCACAAAATGTAGACTTAGCCCCCAGGGAGCTGGCAAAGGCTAACAAAACTCAGGTACATGGAGAACCCTTAGCTTTCCCAATTGTTCAAGATTTACCATCATTAGCTTTGATCATGAGCACAGAGAAGCCTACTGCTACCATCACCTGAGTCTAATGCATTGGGAAACTTCCTGGGCCTTCCTGCAACTGATGACAAAGAAGTAGGGGTGAGGGAGTGCTTTCTCAAACTAAAATAAGGTAGACTAGAAAGGCAAGCAAGAAGACATTCATAAGCAGATCACTGGAATGTGTCCACCTCTCCTGCTCACATACTATTGGGGACCACCTCCTTGAATACACTCCATTCACCCACTCACAAATGAATCCACCCATCTGACATCTTTGCTATATAACCTGACTTAACTCTTCATGTAAAATATCAAGAACATCTTTTCAAAGGAATTTCAATTACTGTTCCCCCATCTTGTGTGAGCCAAGGAAGCAGTCGGTCAGAGAACTTCTGATGTAGAATTACTTTACCTCCCGACTACACTCCATCTGAATAGGCAGATTACTACTCAGGCACATTCAGCATTTGGAATCTACTAAAGACAGAAAACCGTGTGTGTGTGTGTGTGTGTGTGTACATATATGTGTATAAATATATGGTTGTGTTTACAAAAATAAATATATTTGTTTAAAAGCCAGAAAGGGACTCCATAGGATGTCAGCTCCCCCAGTCTACAAAGGTCAGTAAATTCACACAAAATCAGAAAAAAGATAAATACTCTTTTGCCAAGAAACTGCTGTGTGTGATTTATTGAAAGAAGTTCACTTCTATTTTAATAATTAGCATTAGGAAATCAATAACTTGGTGACAAGGACAAAGTATAAAGTGTCCTCCTCCTCCACTTCCTAATGAGGATGGATAAGAAGGAACAGCGTTCGGTTTTGACAAGGCTCACGAGTTGGGATATGAGAGAGAAGGCAGAAAAGATGAGAACGAAATATCAAACGATAAACTAATGCACTAGAGGGTAGGTATATGGCTGAGTGAGAAGAAGGACAGGGTAAAAGAAAGGGAGAGAGAGAGAAGGGGACAGAGAAGAAGGGGAGAGGGAGGAGAGAAGAGAGGAGAGGAGAAGCAAGGAGAATTTTCAACATTTGAAGAATGAATAGGAATTGATGATAGCGTATTTAATGGGAATCTGTGAAAATTTTGACAATAGGACATGACACACATACACTCCTCCTGCCAAACACACACACACACACACACACACACACACACACACACACACACACCACACATTTCCATAGGTCTTCAAGGCCTTCAACAAGGACCTACCTTGTTTTTGCAAGGCTTCTTGGGATTGCATTTGTGATTTCTTTAATGGCATTCCCTGCTGAGGTTAGCCTTTAGGCAAAAGTAAACAGCTTAGACAGACAAGATGATGTGTGCTAAGAGATTTCACAGGAATAAAAAGATAGATAGATAGATAAATAGATAGATAGATAGATAGATAGATAGATAGATAGATAGATAGATAGATAAGGTACAAATGCAAACCATTTCTGAGCCTATTTTGGGCAGTTGCTCTTAACATCAGTGATGTACTTTGCTTTAGAATTCCAAGTAAAATTAAGTGGCTAAATGCATGAATAAAATGTGAAATAATAGCACTGTAATTTTTCTGGAAATATATTGTAATGTTCCTTACAAGTGAAAATGATTTAGGGACATGGGGAATGTAGGGAAACCTGCTTTTAGGCTTTCCATATGAACTTAACTAAGAATGAGTCTACCATTGAGATCTTGACACGAAATTCATTTGATCCAAAGGAATAACAAATGTAGAAAACCAATAAATAGGCATTATTAGGGTTTACCACTGTGACCTGTGATGAACCATGTGCAGGTAAAAGACGCTGATATGTTTTTTACTTACAACTTCACAGATCATAAAATGTATTAAATATGAAACAATGGACCTAAAAACTGCAATAAGCTCCTGGAAGTCTCATTATCAATGCTGAACATTTTCTGGGAGCAAGCAGATGGTTTTATTATTGTTTCTTTGATCAGCCTTCTCTCTTTGCTTCTCTTTCCTTCTGGACATCCATCCAACTTCCTCTCCAACTTAGCAACAGATCCCACTCACATCCCTGGGCATTTATAACCTTGACCTCTTTCCTGAGCACCAGACCCAGATTTCCCACAGCCTTGCTGGGTCCAGACAGATGGAAGCCTGTTGACACCTCCTAGTCAGTAGGGCCCCAAATGAATCCTTTTGGCAGAGTCTGCAGCATTGCCTCAAGCTCTTGTGAATGAGGAAATGAAAACACATGGGTTAATTGAACTCTGACCTCCCACTTCCAAATCTCATGCCTTTTTCATTGATCTGTATCTCCTCAGGCTTACTCATTGTTTCTGATGCCATCTTTCCATAGCTGTTGACTATCTCTAGCACAGACCGGGAAGGTGATCTAAACTGCCTATCATCCCTCAGACACTCACCTTTTCTTCCAAATGTTGCTATTCATGGTTCCCTATGGATGGAATGGAAATATCACTGCACTACCAATAAATAGCAAGTAAAACAATAGGCTCTGGGCCCAGAATTCCTTCATCCAAATCTCAACTCTAACTTCTACTAGCTGCGTGGTCTAGGAAAGTTTGTAATTTGTTTTCCAGTCTATAATATAATGCAATTGGTTATAATGATACATAGCTTCACTATAAGGAAATGAGTTAATATGTGTAAAGGGGTATACCATTCTTATTATGTGAAAACCAGCTTAATCTGTTTTGGCTCTGTGTCCCTCTACCACCTGACCCTTACCTTCCTATTAACCACAAATCTTCAAATACAGAGCCCCTACCAGATTAACCTGGCACAACTCTATGAGTAATTTCTTTCTGTCCTCGTGCATCAGGTATTTTCCCAAATATTTCCTCAGCTTGGTAGAGCTTTTCCAGTCTCTATTTCTGGTGTGTAGCAGATAAAGTTGCCATCTATAACCAGATCCCATTTAAAAACCTCCTATCTTAGACTGGCCGCAAAGTAGCTATGTAGCTCAGGATGGCCTTAACTTCTGATCTTTCTACCTCTACCATCCCAGGGCTAGGATTATAGATAGATATATACTAGAACACCTGGTTTATATGGTGCTGGGTATCAAACCCCAGGGCTTCATGCATGTTGGACAAGCACTATACCAATTGAAATACATGCCCAGCCCTTTGACTTCCTAGTCAATTAGCATCCATTGATGACCCTATCAAGGGCACTGTTATAGGTTATGATGCCTGAACTCGAATTTTCTGCTCTTTCCTGTCAAGTTGGAGCCCATTTAACTTGCCTATACCTAAATTCCTGGTACACATATAAACTCACAGAGACTGTGGTAGCCTGCACAGGGCCTGCACAGGTCTGCACCAGATGGGGTTTTAGAGCTGAAAGAAGTGGACACATGCCTGCATCCCTAACCCAAATGATACCTCCAAATGATAGCCACTTGCAAATGAAACAGTTTTCTTCCAGGGAGTCTCACTAGGGAAACAAACCACAATTCAGGGTAGGCTATACACTTAGTAGTAGATGGTCAATAGAAATTGAACTCAGTGACATCTTTGGGAGTTCTTTGTCTCATAATGTTAAGTCGGGGCACTTTTTTAACCTTTCAGGTCCTTTGTGTATATATTATGGCTTCTAGTTTTATATTTTGATAGGATTCCTATGTGTGTGAATGTATGTCCATGCATCTATATGTGTTTCTTATACTTTTTCTTTGGCTTTTTTTCTTGTCTTGTTGCTTTGTCCTATTCCGATATGTTTGTTTTTGTTTTACCTTACTTCATTTTATTATTGTTTTTAGATGCCTGTTTGTTTTCTAAAGAGAGACAGAAAGGGTGTGGATCTGGATGGGAGGGGAAACTGTAATCAGAATATGCTGTGTGAGAAAAAACTATTTTCAACAAAAGAAAAAATAAAATGAACACTCCTGTGTGTGGAAGAGAGAGTGGGAGGGATGGAGGGAGGGAGAGGGAGAGGGAGAGGGAGAGGGAGAGGGAGAGGGAGAGAGAGAGAGAGAGAGAGAGAGAGAGAGAGAGAGAGAGAGAGAGAAATGAGAAAGAGTATGTGTGTATGTCGTGATTTACCTAAACTGTAGTAGATACTATTTAAAAATAAGTGGTCTGGAACACACTTCATGAATGCTTGCTTTAGGTAGAAAAAAATTCATGCTTTACTATATTGGAAGTTAATTATAAAAGATATAGTTTTGCCAAAATCCAGAGGCAATATCACTTCTTGGGTAACTAATTGCTTTCTTCTATTTATTGAGTCTTTTTTCTCTTTATATGGTAAGGACAGAAAGCAATTCTGTATGGACTTCCAGACTTAGTTCTGAAGGTCTGTGACATCTTTATTTTTAATTTCAAAACCCATCAAAACACCAGAAAGGAGGCATCATTTAAAAGCTCCTTGAATCAAGGCCTGCTCACTCCATTGTTGGGAGACAAGAAAGGACACCAGATAGTGTGTGGAAGAGTCCTAAAAGCCAACCAGCCAAAGCAAATGGAATAGCAAATGAGAAGCTTAAGGGTAAGAGTCAGAGAGAGTTCAAATCTTGGAGCTGTAACTTACCAGCTGTGTGACCTCATGCCACTGAACTGCTCTGTGCCTCAGTTTCCTGAACTGTAAGTAGGGACACTAATGCCTGTCTCATAAAACAGCAGAGTGCCTGTAAAATAACAAATACTTAGTAAATGGCGTATGGTGGTAACAATGACAGCAACAATAATAATAGCTTGGGAAAACAACTTTGACCTTTTCTTCAGCATCACTCATCAAATTATATTCTACTTGGATTTGAATAGAACCTGAAATTTTTCCATAGAGAAAAAAATGAAATCATTTTAGGACCACCATGCTTCTTTATACTCCCCTCCCCTGTATCCCTTCCTTCTGATCAGTGTTTTAGTTCTTTCCTAAACTGATGCATTTCTTACATATTGTTTCATGACTTGACAGTGAAGCAAGATGCTTGGAAAGATAAGTCTTCATGAAGAACAGACCTGGCCACAGAACAGGATGATGATAGAACTTGAAATATCAGAGCCACAAATCTTTGTTTCACAGATACAAACAAAAAGTAACTTGAAAACAAATCTCCCATTACCCATCTAAGCTGAGAGCTAGAGGCCTGAAGTCTGGAAGAAATTTACACTGTACTGGAGTAAACACCATGCATTAGCAGTTGTGTCTGACCTTTCAGCGTTATAGCACATTGTCATCTACAAAGTTCATATTGAGAACTGAGTGATCAGGTCACAAAGAAAAAAATCTAAAGATGTTTTGTGTTTGGGACAATGGCTCAGTGTTGGCTGCAGAAGGCTGAGTATCTGAGTTCAAATCCCAGAATCTGCTTAAAGCTGGACATGGTAGCATACATCTGTAATCCCAGAGCCCCTGTAGGGAAAGGAGAAGCACAGAAGAATCTCCGGAATGTTGAAAGCTAGGTCCTGGAATGTTGAAGGTCAGGTTAGGCCGATATACACAGTGGGAAAAGACAAGGGGCCCTTTTGTCAAATAAACTAGAAAGTGAAGACAAATAAACTAAGCTAATCTGATCATTTGCTTCTGAACATATGTTGTATACCAATACCTACTCTCATACGAATGAATGAGTACACACACACACACACACACACACACACACACAAAGATTTAAAATACGTAATAATGTTCCCCAAGTTTAGGATTTTGTATTGGGCTGCATTCATAGCTACCCCAAGGCACATGTAGCCTGCACACTGTGGCTTGGCTGCACCTGAAAATAAGCTCCAGTGCTTGAGGCAGCAGGTTGACAGTCAGAATTGCTGCTCAGATTGACCTTGATGGCAATGTTACATGGCTTGAAAAGGTAAAGAAACACACACTGGCCAAGAAGGTTTAGTAAAGTCCACTGGATTTCAATGTGAATGTGAACATTGGAAACCCTTACATTTGGGGGGGAAAAAGGCAACAAGCCAAGACAGTATTAGCAAAGAAATGTTCTTGAAACTATAAAATGCAAGCAATTCAGAAAAGAAAGACTGTGTAGACTTTGTCTTACTAAGGCATAGGGTGGCTGGGAAGATAGTCAATGAGATAGCACTTGCTGAGTGTATGTGAGACCATATCTACTTCAGTTCCCAGTGCTTTTGGGAGGTGGTATTATGAAGGTAGGAGACACTGGACAGTGGTTGACTTAATGAGATACAATATGTCACATATGTATCTCAGTCTAAAGCTTGCAGGGTTTCCAGAGACCCTTCAGAATAGATCTGGCTTTCTTTCTTATCCCCAGTTAGTCTGCTACAACCAAAATATTCACTTTATCCTTTTTGCCAAACTATTTCCCCCTCAAATGGAATCCAACATTCACTTCTCACAGATGCTTTTCCCCCTCCTTTCTCCTAGAAGTCCAGTTTTTATCTTTATTCTTCATCAATGTTTATAGACCCTTTTTGTAACTAAATGTGCATACAAATAACACAACATGTCTAAAAACTGTTGAGTATTGAAATGTCATATGCTCTACCACCGGAAAAAAAAAACAAACTTTGTGGGATGTTTGTATGAAACTAATAACTTTCACAGCACACTCAACACTGTGTAACCAATAACCCTGTGCTGTACACTGTGTCATACTTGGCAATCTAGGAACTGAGTCCCTGTGTGCCACAAACAGAAAGCTTGATCAGAGAAGCACATGAAACATTATAAAGTTTCAGTTGGTCAAGAAGAGTAATACCAAGGAAAGTTGGAATAAACTCTTGGAACAAATGGAGGGAGGCAGAGACTGGAGGTTACAGTGGGTAAGATCCTCCAGCCTGATGGCAGAACCTATCTTGAATGAAGTGAATGCTGTTCTTGATGATGATATTCAATATTGTTCTCTGGCCTCCAAATGTATATGCATGTACTCAGGTAGTCACATACATATGATGACTCAGAACATCACATACACACACACACACACACACACACACACACACACACACATGCACACATGCATGCACATACAGGCACACACACACAGAGTCAGTAAATCTTTGTTGTGAAGTTATAAGCTGACATAATAGCAGAAAAGAAATAAAACCATGAAGAATTACTTTAACCAGCTATCATGATTGACTATCATTCTTCAAGCCCACAGATTAAGCTCAAAAGCAGATTTGGTCATGACAGTTTCTTTACATTATGTGATCTATGTAATCCAAGAGAGTGTATTTTTTTTCCTTAAACCCATTTCCTAAAAAAATTCCCACAAAACATAAACTTAAAATATGGTATAACACACTCCTAGAATTTATGCATTCCTCTTAAAACTAGCTGTATTTTTCCTAAGAAAATACATTTGATTTCCCTCTGGGTTCTTGATTGACAACTCCATATTGCCCAATATTTCTGGAGAATGGCAGTGATGATAATTTTCATTTGGTGGGTTTTTTTTTTTGCAGTTGAAAAAATATTTAGCTAATAGATGAACATTAACAGAAAAGTCTTTTAATGAATAGTTGCCTACAAAAAGATTATCTGAATTTTCTAATTAATTATGAAACAAGAATTGTATACTACATGGATTTAATGATATTATTCATTTATTTGTGTTTTAATTGCTCTGATTGCTTCCTTGTTGGTCAAAGTGTCTGCAGATTTTCAGTGTTTTGGTGAATTCTGTACATGCTGACCTTTTACAATCCTGTCATCTCTCTGGTGCCCACTTGTCATCCCCTCTGTGATGGTTAATATTGGTGAGCTCTCGAATCACCTAGGAGATAAACCTCTGGATATGCCCATGAGGGATTTTGTACTTTCAGTTAATTGAAGTAAGAAGACGTGTCCTAAATCAGAGTGGCACCATTCCATGGGCTGGGGAACTGGACTGCATCAAAAGGAAAAGAGGAATCAGCATTCATTTCTTTCTGCTTTCTGACTGGAGCCAGTTGCCTTATTCCCCCATGGCCAGAGCTCCCCCACTATCATAGATTGTATTCCCTAATACTTTAAATCAAAGTAAATCCCTCATCTTTTAACATCCTACCATCTTGGGAGGGTCACAGCAATGAGAAAACTAATGAACACACACACACACACACACCAACTAGCATTCAGTTAACATTCTAACACTGCTAGCATGCATGCTTCCCATCACTCCAAAGTCCCAGCCTGCTCTTCTTCCATTTTATTTGTCTTCTAGGTTCAATCCACTGCTATACCCTACCAAAAACTAAGAACAGTCATAGCTCCAAAGTCTCAGAACAGTCATAGCTCCAATGCTCACCCCTTTGAACCCCCATTTCTGTCCCTGAAGGAATAAAAAGCTTGGCTTTGAAGTTGTGCATTTTTTCTCTAACTAGCTGTGTGACCTTTCAGGCTCAGCATGGGATTAGTTTGTTCATCTAAATCCAAAACATTGTCAATTCTCAAAAGTCCATCAGAGTTGGTATAGGGAAAGTGCCTTTGGCCTTTTCTTCTGAGATCAGTCTGCTAGTGCAAAATATTGCAGTTCTCTGCACAGTGTCTGTATGCTGACTGATGGGGCTCCTTTTGAGAATATGCCACATATCAGGTATCACTCTGGCCACTAATTCCAGGAAAGATGTATTCTATGGGTAAATACTTCCTCCTCCTGGAAGAAGGGCCTGGGACAGCAAAGACAGAACTCAGATCTCTGAATCCCGAACCTCATTATTCCTTGAAGAGGCATAAATCTCCAAGCACAGAATGGATAAGCATTGGCAAGGCCACTGCTGTTGCTAAAATTTGACCAACCACTAGCAGAGACACTAACTGCTAGATACAAAGAATTTCTAGGACTGTAATAACTTTCCTACTGACATTTGGACTCTGAAATGTCTTGTGCACTCCACTAGCCACTGTAGAAGGAGATGAAACAAGATGCAATGTAATATTAGTCTTTGAATTTGAAGATGCCCATGACTCTGACTGAAATTGAGATGGGCCATGATCCTGATCTCTGCCATATTTTTCCATTTTATGAAGAAAAAAAAATTAGAGAAAAAGAACAGCATTTCTGAAAACTAGATCATGGGAGAATAAAGTGTTTTCATTTGGAACCCCAACCAAGCAAAGACAACTGTGTCAAGATTCACATTTAAGGAAGTCCATTGGTTCCTCTGAATAGACATAGCCAATGGCTTTGTGCCAGTTAGACCTGCAAGGACAGTGACTAAAACAAGAAAATCATGATGTTAAAGCAGACTGTTAAAGACTTGAATGGAACCTGTGACAGTGCAGAACTAGCATTCAGCACAACACAATAGAGAAAGTGAGAGCAAGAAGGGGTGATTGCTCTAAAGCAGCTAGAATCTGCACACTAACCCCCTGGTAGAACAGGATTTTGAATGCTAGCCAAAGCATTTTTGTGGGGGAATAGGATAGACTTGGAAACTATGCCCACACAACCCTGATCTCCTCTGATCTCAGAAACTGGGCAAGGTTGAGTATGGCTAGTACTTGGATTGGAGGGCAGATGAGAGATGTCCTAGAGCAGAGGCTTATGTTCATCACCACTTTTGTTAGTGATGAAATGAAGTTACAGTAGAACATTGCATACCACAAAACCACCTTTGTGTCCAGCAAGATGGCTCAACAGGTAAAGGCACTTGCTGACAAGTCTAATGATCTGCGTTAAATTTCTGGGACTTTCAAAGTGCAAAGAGAGAACCAATTTCTTTAGTTGTACTAACACACACACACACACACACACACACACACACACACGAATACACACTCATAAACAAATATAATATTTGTTTAAAAAATAACTTTATAAAACTATGAAGACTTTAAGAAGGCAGCACACCCTAATTGATCTCCAAATCTACAACTATTGCCTGCTGCACAAAAGCAGAACCAACTCCTTGGGTTGGTTGTAAATGAAGCAGGTGTGGAACTTGGTGATTTGCAAAAAGTTCCTTGACCTCAATATAGCACCTACACATCTTGAATTATACTAGAGATGTTTTGTGTCTCTTTCTCTTTGCAGGCTGTAAGCTCATTGAGGGCAGGTGCAACATCCTATCTAACCCCACAATATAGCTGGCACAAAATAAGTGTACAATAAATGTCTCTAATATTGTGTATCAAGAATTAGAACTCTTAGTTAATCAGCACAAGAACCAAAACAATCTTGCAGCTACCTATCTACATATAAGTTTGTTTATTAACCCATTAGTGAGAGTATTGCAGATACCATTTTTATGTGTACAGCAGAGAAAGACTAAAGATAGAAAATGCAGAAACACATCCCAAGAATATATGCTTGATTTAAAGTACATACTTGGAATATGATTGCATAGCATCAGGTACTTTCCATGTATTTAGAACACTACCAACATTAAGGAACACTGTACCATCACCGAAACAGGCCAGTAATGGACAATGATTTCTGGCCCCAAATACATGGCCTAGTCTTCACCATTAGTTTGAGAAAAACAGGGGGTGGGGGAAAGAAGAGCTGGAGGCAATTCTATTTGCATGCAGATTCAACAACTAGGTTAACATTAGATAGCTCATATATTTAAACTATTTTAATGCAGACTTAGTCTCTCCCTGAAATAAAAACACAGGACCCAAAATGAGGATACAGCATACTGTCAAATGTACTTTGCACCGAAAGATGGTAATGATGCCACAATAATACTATACAATTTAAAGGTTCTAAGAGGGCATGGTACTTTCCACGATGTCCCCCTAAGAGTATATGATTATGTTATATACTCTATTATATGTGTATACACACAAGGGATGTTTTTATGGGAGCAGATAACATAAAACCTCAGACTGGTTGTATCTTATGTATCAGGAAAGTCTCTCCATTATCTAATGATCTGAGAAAACATCTCTACCAACTCTATATTCTTAAAGATTTATTTATTTTTATTTTATGTGTTTGTCAGTGTTTGCATGTAGGTATGTCCACCATGAGTGTTCCTGATGACCACGGAGGCCCGAAAAGGGTGCCAGATTCCCTGAAACTGGAGTTAAGGATGGTTGTGAGACACCATATGGGTGCTGGGAACTGAATCAGCGTTCACTGCAAGAACAGCAAGTGCTGTTAACCACTGAGCTATCTCTCCAATACCTGTGTTCATGAAAGTGAGTATCACTATGGTTCCCATTTAGATTTATAGATAACCGCCATGCCCTAAATTTGTTTCCTCTAGCCAGGCACACATCACAAAGATTTCTCAATCATAATTAAATTTCACCCCAATGAGCTTTGTCTGATTAGCTCCTTAAGTTACACAAAAAAGGATGATGATTGTCATCTTTCTTCTAGGAGGTTATGTTGACAAGTTTACTATACCCAAATACAGCAGAGTAAACAGAAGAAATATAGTGCCACAAGGTTAAGATATAGCCAGGATTTAATTCTCACAACTAGTCATACTTATCCTTGAAGCATTTCTTTTTCTGATAATTTGAACAAATGAAAATTCATTTTGTTAGCATGGTTATGTGTAAAATGACCTTTTCCAATTTGGCATAGTAGTGCATGCCTTTAATCCCAGTACTCAGGAAGCAAAGGAATGCGGAATCTATGAAAGTTTGGTCTACAAAGTAAGTTTAAGTTTAGCCTGAACTACATAGTGAAATCCTATATTTAATAAAGAATAAGCCAGGCGGTGGTGGTACAATTGGGAGGCAGAGCCAGGAGGATCTCTGTGAGTTCGAGGCCAGCCTGGGCTACCAAGTGAGTTCCAGGAAAAGGTGCGAAGCTACACAGAGAAACCCTGTCTCAGAAAAAAAAATAATAAAAAAATAAAAAATAAAATAAAAAATTCAGCTCTCGGTACCCATGCCCCAGCTCACAACCACCCATACCTCCAGTTCCAGGGGATATGATGCACCAGACATCATACACAGGAGGCACATGCAGACAAAACCCCCATACACATTAACGAAACAAACAACAACAAATGCACTATCTTTTCTCATAATAAAAACTACTGCTTTTTATACTTAGGTTGAATTCAGTTACTTTTTATCTTGACCACACTTCTGAAACTAAAAGCTCCAATCAGAAACATATGCTAGTAGCTATCTCCTTATAAAACATTTGAAATGTAGAATACTCAATGCACCTCAGGTAATGAATCATACTTGCTTGCAAAATTTCAAGTACATAATTGCCTGTCCATATAATTGTTGAAAATTAGCCAATTTCTGGAGTTTGTACATATGGTTCATAAAATGTCACTTTTTTATGTGATTCATAGGCTTTATTTCAATGTTAAAGCAAACAGATGTTTATCTTTAAATGAAGTAGAAAATATAATGCTTTTAAAACTTTTGGCACAATCATTATAGTTAAAAATGGCACACATCTGTGGTTAGGAAAAATATACTATGGTTCCTTAGTCCTATGGGAAACCACAAATTAAGAGTTGACAAGTTACAGGTACTTAAAATGTCTGGCAATATTGTCACTCCATATAAAATAGGGAACTTAATCAGGATTGTATTTACTCTGTCCATATGTTGCTTGTAGGCTGCAAGGGCACCTTGCTTTGTGAGGCAGTGTTTTAAGAGTAAACACTTCAAGACAAACTATACATAAAAAGGTCCAATTCATAGCTTTTATTTTTATCTATATATGGTAAATTATGTTGCTAAGCAATTTAAAAATTATATTTTTAAGAACTGCCAGAAAAAAATACTTTCAGCATTCTCAGTTAAAATGAGCCTGGTATTTTAAATTTTCAGCATTAATGCCAATTCAAGTTTTGCAAAAATAAAGGAACTACAATCTAATTAATTTGGATAGAAACATAAGAGTGACTTAGCCATGTTTTTTAGGAAGTATTCACATTCCATCTATCTACTGTACACCCAATGAGAAGACTTGATTAATACACTTATTTCCTTAGGCTTGGCTGTTTGAAAACCAGGAATACTAACCTGTAAGATAAAACACAAAACTCCCAGAAAAAAATGCTCTTTTAGGTATCAAATTTTTCAATTCTTGTAAGTCCTTTTAGATCTTTCTTTAATTTTTAAAATTTTATTTTACATGTACATATGTTTTGCCTACATGTATGTATGTGCCCATGTGTCAGTCCAGTGCTCAGGGGGTCAGAAGAAGGTGTTGAATCCTCTGGAACTGGAGTTATGAGTGATTGTGAGCCTCTGTGTGTGTGCTCGGAATCCACCCTGTTTCCCCCACAAAAGCAACCTGTGCTGTTTCTTAATGGCTGATCTACTGACTTGTCATTCTGTCCCTTTTTATTTTTAATGTTGAAACATTATATTTATTAAATGGTATTCAATATTGAGTTTACTCACAAAAAGTTCTTTCTTTTCCTTTTGATAAGGCAGACCTCACAATACAGCCGAGCTGGATTTGAAATCACAATCTTCCTGCCTCAGCTTCCTGAAGGCCGAGAGTCAGGTATGTGACATGCCTGGCAAACCACTAGAGTTATATTAAATACATATTAATGTTTCTTAAAAAGAATAAATAAATTAGGTGGATGTCGTTGTTACTTTGAATGAAAGTAACTTTATGTATTTATAACTTTTATTATCACTGTGACCAAATAAATACTTGACAAGACACAATTTCTTTTGGCTCACATTTGAGACGATAAAATTCATCCATCATGGTGGGAAAAGCATAGGAAAGTTCTGGGTGGCAGGAACACATAGGTGGGACTCCTCATATTTCAGAGGCCCAGGAAGCAAAGAAAGCTTGGACCAGAAGTAAGGCTACATTAAAACTGTAAAGGACAGACATCCAGTGGCCTCTTTACTCTACCTAGGCCTCACCTAAAGGCCAATAGAGCTTCATCAGATGAGTATTCAGTGTTGAAACACATGATCCCATGAAAGTCATTCCATATTCAAAACTTCACAGCTTTCATGTAAGGATGGTTCAGATAGAAATGTATTCCTATTTTGACAGCCTTACTAGCTTTGCACTGAGAATGAGTCCCTCTTTAGTATCTGGACAAGCTCTTCATGGACTACAGTTATTATGTTCTTAAACATGTCTCTAATGGTATTCCACTGAGGCTAGTTTAATAACTTACAGTGCTGAGTCATTTCAAGAACAAAGTGAACAAGACTGTTTTGTGTTTGTTTGAAAACTCTGACACAGGCATGGTGAAGTATGCCTATAGGAATTCTAGTCCAGCCTGTGCTATGGAATAATGTCAGGTATCAAAAATCAAAACAACAACAGCAAAAGAAATCAAAGAATCCTAAATGATTTTTTCTTTAGCCTCTATAAACACATGAATTTAATTTCTGTCAACTCAGGGATCAGTAAACTAAAGCTTGAGGGTTTCAACCAATTGCCTCATTTTACAAATAAAGTTTTATTGTACTATATATATGCGCATAGACCTATGTATTGTCTATCATTCCTGTAACTGTTTTGGTACCAGAACCAATGACAAACTAGAGTAGTTTTAATACAGATTAAATACAGATTAATTAATTAATACAGATTCCCATCAAGGCTCTGGAAGCCATGAATAACTACTTACTGTCTGTCCTTTTACAAAAACACAAGTGGCAAACCCTGCTTTGAATAAGTCTTTCTCTTAGTCAGTGGGTTGCCTCCACAGGAAGTATGCACACTTATACTCAGGATCTAACACCTATTGGTACAATTCTGAAAGAAGTGAAAACATCAGTAGTAGGAGCCCATACTTCCTGAAGAAGGATGGGAATTAAGGCACCGTGGTCATATGAGTTACATTAACATTATTTCTGAGGTACAAAGAACTTTTTATGTTAGCCTATAATACCTCAACATTGTCCATCCATTGATCTATTGAACCCAAAGGAAAAAGCCACTTACCACCAATGGTTCCTGGACCACAAAAGAGCCTGGCCACCAAAGTGACTCTACAAATATTATTCTCTCAAAGCTATGCACAATAATACATGACTGTAATCCAAGCACTTTGGAGGGGAATTAGTGAAGATCAGGAGTTCAAGGCCAGCCAGAGCGACATAGTAAATTCAAGGACAGCCTGGGTTACATAAGACCCCATCTCAAAAACAAAATATTTTCTGTGATTATCACTTCTTTTTTTCTCATTTTTTATTTATTATATTGTGTTTTAATTTTACACATCAGCCATGAGTTCCCCTGTCCTCCCCACTCCAGCCCCTGCCCCCACCTTCCCCTCCCAGCCCCTCCCCTCCATTCCTATCTCCTCCAGGGCCAAGACTCCCCTGGGGATTCATTTAAACCTGGTGGATTCAGTACAGGCAGGTCCAATCCCCTCCTTCCAGTCTGGTGATCAGATGGCCAAACACCCTAATGGTCATGCTGGAACTCTCCTCCAATAACTGATGGAAGTGGATGCAGAGATCCTCAGCCTGGCCCCAGGTGGTGCTCCAGGAGTCCAATTGTCGAGAAAGAGGAGGGACTGTGATCATGACTTCTAATGTCAAAATTTCTTATACTCTGTTCTCAAGAGTTTTGTCTAAACTTATGAGTGCCTTTAGCTCATGTGTTTTCTGAAGTTTGCTTACTCAATTATCTAAACCTTCTTGCACTATTCTCTTGGGACAAGGAAATAAATAAAAGTAGATTTTCCTCCCCCTTAGACTGTTGGATCCTAATTTGCAAGTTGGGTTTGGGGACATAGGTTCAATTAAAAGTATCTATGACATAATGATAGGATGTGGCTCATCTTTGTTTCCCTAATGTAATTTGAGGAAACAGAGGCCTAAGTAGCCACGGAGCTTGGTTGTAATTTTTTTCCCTTGGGAACATATAAACAAGATCTACTATTTCTTCTAGAGTCCCAACAACAGACCAAGGGGTGATTCCACCAAGTTCTCTCTAGAGAACCAGACAGTGTATTACATTTAATTATAGATGATGACTGAAGGATTACTAGCAGGAGCATGGGTGGCCTTAATACAGCCACACTGAAAGGTCTGCACTCAGCCGAGATTAGATTCTCCAATGGCTTTGTAGATAGGGTCTCTTCCCCGATATCCTTTAGCTCTTCCCAAAGACCCCGAGGACACATTAATTAGAGCAGAAGCACATACAACTAGTTCGCAGGGGAGGCAGGGTACTCAGATGAGAATCTCCAACCCCTGCTGCAAAGATGTAGTGTTAACAATCACTGAGCCCAAAAGTGTGGTGACCTTGGGCAAGCAGGCCCAGCCAAACAGCTGAAAATGGTGGCACTTTGGCTTGGAGGATAGTCCTATGCAAGATCAAGTGGGGTGCCTGACTTCCAGGGGATGTTCACTGTTTAATTAATAACACTTGCAGTTTTTTAGTATTTCCTAATTTCTAGGCACTTGTAGTAAAAAATCTGCATGAATCACCTTGTACAGTCATCACACAGTTCTATTAATCTAACCCATTTTTAAAAGAAACAAATTGAAGCTATAAAGATGTAATTGATTGACAGTTGGGCTGGAAAACACTATCTTTATCTCTATGGATGCTGCTAGATGCCTGGCTTTTCACCCTTGGCCAACATAAAGGTAGTGGGATTAAAGGGATGTGTTTTGGGGTGAGAGACTTCCTGGCAGCCCCCTAGGTCAGTTTCTTCACTGATAGTTCTTAAGTGCCTTAATTGGTTCTGCAACTCTGGCTTGACCATGACCAAAGGGATTTAGAAATGCTTTCCACAGAGAAATGCTCTGACCTCTCCCTGGGGTAAAGAATGCCCCTGCAGATTCTGGCTCCATCTGTCCCAGTGTACAAAGGAAAGGGCAGTGGGTTATTGGACTATCTCCCAGACCCTAAAGGCTTATTGCACCACAGCCTTGATCTTTAAACAAAGGCCTCATGTGTATACTCTGATGGATAGCAGAAACTCTTCTAATACATGCCCTTGGGAAATTAATACTTAGGCTCATGCAATTCCCCTGCTGAAGGTAGCATAGCTTAAAAATTGTTGCCCCACAGCTGACAACAGCAGGCTGACTCCAGACTTCATGGTTACTGTTTACAATCAGGAATGTTGTTATCTTCTGCAAAGGAAGATTAAGAGAGAAACCGAACATTGAGGAAAGGGATTGCCAGGGTATAAGTTCGCTTTATTCAACTTAGCCACTCAAAGGTGCCCCTGGTTTTGAATCTCTATTAAAGTTTGTCTTTATCACACAACAAACCATCCTGAAATGTAGTGGCTTAAAACCACAGACATATACAACTTTCTCAAATGATCTCAAAACTCTGCAGGCTGGCAGTTGGAATAGGCCCAGCTGGGCAGTTCTAGTCTAAACAATGCATGCTCATATATCTATAGTCAAATGCTAGTTGCTTAAGACAGATGGCCCATTGTCTTCTACTGGTCTTACCCTAGTTTAATTTCACAAGTACCAAGCAGTGTTCAAAACAAACAAACAAAAAAAACAAAAAACAAACAAACAAACAAAAAAACCAAATAAGAAGTATGCAGGCTCCCTTCAGAATGTACCATTCCTGTCTGTGCAAACATCACAAAAGTCACAATGCTCAGAATACAGAAAAGGCAAAGACAGAAAGGAGTCTGATATGCACTATGGCATAGTATGTCCTAACAGAATCACTAGGCTAGTTACGATCTTTTTCATTTGCTATATGTCTCTGGGAAATGATGAAATATCCAGATGAAATTGTAAATTGTACATTCCATGCACTATCTCAGGGTGTACATTCCAGTCAATTCTCCAACTGACCTAGACTTTCTCCCTCCAGCAATAGTTATTGCATTCAATTGAATAAATGGCAAATCTGCATGCCACAAATTCAGGAAATAACCAAATAGAAAACAAAGTTCAATAGTTGAAACTGACTATTTTGATGATTAAATAATATACAGTCATATTTCTTAGGAGAATAAATGAATTAGGTTTGATCTGACTGGGGAGATAGTGGAGGTTCATCACTACTCACACCAAACAGAGCAGATTGCCAGCTCCCCTCTTCACAGGACAATCACATTATCAGGCCTTACATGTGATGTACCAGCCCTGGGCATTAGCTGCAGAGATCAAGTGATGTATATATATATATATATATATATATATATATATATATATATATATATATATATATGTGTGTGTGTGTGTGTGTGTGTGTGTGTGTGTGTGTGTGTGTGTATATACCATGTACCAAATAATGAGACTGAACCAATAGGAAAGCTTTGATTACAAAGAAGATTCCCAAACTATAAAGTAGGTGTATTTTTTCCCAATTCTTTCTATGTTGGTTTATGAAAACCTTATATTAAGCCATGCTGGTTTAAAGTGCCACATAGATAACACATATTCGGCTCTATTTTTTTCACTTGAAATCACTTAAAATGTAAAGAAAAAAGACATGGAAGGGGAACCTACAAGAAGAGCAGACTGGAGGACAAGTGGACACCTAGAAGAAGGCAACAAATGTTGAGAGGATTCAGGGTTAATGAGGGAGAAGTAGGCTAGGGGTACTGTGGGTTTCACTATCTGTCCCCAGATTCTTATTTCATTACTCATGTGGAACATGGGATGTGTATGCCACAGTGGAGGGAAAAAGAGAATGCAGAAGACTAAAGACAGATGTCCTGGGCCTCTAGTTATACTGAGGCCACCCAGGAAGGCACAAATTGGCCAGCATCCTAATAATTCAGTAGATATCAGCTAGGGGCAATTTTGTCCATTGGAGTACATATGAAAATGTCTGAAGGCAATTTTGGACAGTGCAACTAGCAGTGGGGACCGCTATTGGCATCAAATGAGAAGAGGCCAGGGATACTATCAAGCATCTTTATTATAATAGGTTTGCCCCCCACAGCAAAGGATTACCTGGGTCCCATGTTGACAATGACAAAGCCAAGAAATTCTGTTGAGTTAGCCAGTGGCCAAACACTGAGTTTCAAATGCAAGAGACTTTTCATTACAGCTACAGAGACCTCCAACAAAAGGGTCTCTTGCTCTGACTTGAGGAATGAAAATGCACTTCAAATATTCCAGGTACAAATTTGGGTAGCATATATCATAGGCCAACAATAGAAGGGACATAGTAGTTATATAAACATGTATATATGAAATGATCTACCCCACCCATTCCTCCAGACTCTGAAGTGCCCATAGCCAATACTTCCTAGAGTAGGAAATTAAGAAAATCTTTAAAAGAATAAAAGAAGAAACAAATCATCTGAGAATGAGCAGAAAAGGAAATGGACATTACTGTTTACTCATATAAAGAGCCTCATGATTCTGAAGGCCGCAAACAAGTAGCAGGTTTGAAACCAGCTAATATGAAGCCTCAGAGTCATCAAATGCTTAGTTCAAAGAGATACCTGAGAAGTGACTACTTACTTCACTTTGAAGAGTAGTTTAGAACAGTGCACTTCTAGCTTGAAGGAGCCTGTGAATCTGTCAGATGATCTTGTTAAAATACAAAGTAGATGCTACGTTGCCAAGGATCCTTGGGAATACCAAACTTCCTACTTGGATAACCAAGGCAGCAGGTCAGATTCAGCTCGAGTTTCTTTTTGTAAATAAAGTTTTATTGGCACACAACTACACCTACTTCTTTACATGCTGTCTGCTGCTGCTCCCATGATAACAAGGCAGAGTTCAATAGTCATGACAGAAATCTTCTCAGTGTCCACTGCTACAATGTGAGGACATTGGTGCCAAACTCAATTTTAAAGTCTACTTCTCATAAGTTGAACTAGTAGTCAAATAATTAATTCACAAAGTGCTGCTGGGTTACATTTTCTTCAGAAGATAAGATAGAAATTTAGCGTGTATGTTATGAGGGTAGTCAAGGTGGCCTCTGCATGTTAGATGGTATCCATCAGTGTTTTCCTTCAATGTTAAGACAGTCTCTAAGTGACATTGAGTTACTCAGTTCAGGTAGAGTTTGTCTTAGTTAGGGTTACTATTACTGCAGTGAAACACCATGACCAAAAGCAAGTTGGGGAGGAAAGGGTTTATTTGGCTTACACTTCCATATCACTGTTGAGCAAAGGAAGTTGGGACAGGAACTCAAACAGGGCAGGAACCTAGAGGTAGGAGCTGATGCAGAGGCCATGGAGGGGTACTGCTTACTGGGTTGCTACTCATGGCTTGCTCAGCTTGCTTTCTTATAGAAACCATGAACACCAATCCAGGGATAGCACCACCCACAATGGACTGGGCCCTGCCCTATCAATTACTAATTAAGAAAATGCCTTATAGTCTGATCTTATGGAGGCATGTTCTCAACTGAGTTTCCTTCCTTTCAGATAACTCTAGTTTGTGTGTCAAGTTGACATATGACTAGTCAGCACAGATTTCAAACTCAAAAACTGACTATGTAGATACTCCAGTATTCATTCAACAATATGTCTCAAAATATTGATTCTGATATAAAAATAGATTATAAAACTGTTTGATACATTATTTGACAACAAATAATATCTTTCTCTAATAGAAAAAGGAAAACAGACCAGATTTGTGTAGAGTACTTTTCTCTTCTAACATATCCTAATTTCTATTTTTGGCAAGAGAAACAACACAGAATGAAAGCAAACCCAATGGAGATTCAGTTGAAGAGTTTACTGCCTGAGGAAGCATCAGGAAAAATTGTTTTCTGCCTTTACACAATTTCATTTGATCTGTAGAATTTTTCCTGTCCTTAAAACATTAAAAGACCATAAAATACCAGTTTGTGTCTGGTCAATGTTGATTTCATATATAGTCATACCTGTTTTCTTACTTACTAAGCAAATAAATTAGTGATAGCAATTATTATCTAAATATACTGACTACAGAAAAGTCAATTAACAGCTGTGCTTATGAACATAGTCTCAGGTCAGTAAAAATGTGAGTGACATACAATCTTGTAACTTATGATTTGAGAACAGAAAACACTTAATTTGTTAACACATAAGCCAAAATAACAAGAAAAAAATTAATAAATTTCTCTTTATTTTCAAACAGCTTTTTGGTTCACTAGCAGGACTAGTCCTCACAATACATTAAAATGGTGCTTAAAATCCAGAGTTATCCTTGAAAACAACAAAGGAACAAACAAAATGTGTTACTTTGTTAAGCCCAAGAAATACCTTTTGAAGTATAAAGTGCACACTCAAGGGCAGAAACTGTGTCTTGAACACAGAATTAGGTAAAGGACAAATTATCACAAGCTAATTTAGTGGTCTTGGAAAGCCTTCAGTGATGTGATTAATTTTAGTCATAATCTACTGACAATTAATACAAGGCATATTCTGAAATACATGTTAGCAAAATGGTATGTTTTGACTAAGTTTAGCTCCTAGGGAAAATGTTATGCAACTTGAACTGTGCATCATTGTCAGGCTGAAAACAAGATGTTAGCAATGATAGAGCTTCATGCCACCTCAATCAGGAAAAGATCAGTCTGACTTTCATCTTTTCTGTGGGCACTGGAGAAATAAAGGCCAGACACTGGCCGACAGAGCTTGGAGAAGGGAACAAATACTGAGTTTTGCTTCAAAGCTGTGACACAGATTCCTGAGTTTTTCTTGTATTTAGGTGGTTCACGCCCCTGTGGTCATTTGTGCATGCTAGCTTTTCATCCTCCTAGGGGTGAGATATTGTAAGCAGTCTGTGATCCCAGCATGCCCTCCCTCCTCTTCCTACCCAGAGGTTCAGCCTTGTTGCACAATGAATATTATTCAGATTTAGATTCTACAAACACTAGCAGACACTGGGACTCCAGTTGCCCTAGTTGCTAGTAGAATCTTGGCCTGACTCCTATGTAGGCCCAGAGACCTAGTTCTTCCTGACATAGGACCCTCAAAACAGCCTGATGAGCTTCTTCACTGAGCACATTTCCCCAGTACAAATCCTCTGAAAAAGGTAATTAAAGATCACAATGAAAAGAGTTATAAAATGATGGGGCCTATTAAAAAGAGACTATGGGGTGATCTCAGAACACAGACTACTCCTAAAGTGGGATCCTCAGAGCCAGACCAGTGGATTCATGTTACTCAGCATACTTGGACCTGGTTCTTTTTACAAAAGACCTTGGTAAATACTCCTGTATCCATGGGCTACAGAAGACCAACGCTTTACTAATGAGTGGATTGTCGACCAGAGCATATGCCTTGAAGAGCTTCTGGCCTTGCCAGATCTCAGAATTCTTCTGTCCACTGAGCAGTCCTCCATGCCCCAGTTACACTTGACTGTAATTGCCTAAGGCTGTAAGCTTGATCACACTTGTCTGATCTAGTTGTTATGGCCAGCATAACAACTAAATTGGTTCCCAGAGTCCAATGCCACTAATCTTTCCTTCCAATCAACCACTCAGAATGAGGTCATCCAATTGATGGTAGCATTCGATTTTTGCTAGGCCATTTCAGCTTTGCTACCATTATCTAAGCCCCTAGAGGTATGAACACATGAACTATGAGCCATAGTCAGAAATGAGTATCACATTGCAGCCCATTTCATGCATGCAAACATAGGATATTCATGCTGTAGCTCATCAAATGTTAGATGTGAATGTACAGGGATGAGTAACAATATGCCCCATAGTTCAGATATTTGGATACTCTATCTCCACTTAGTACAACTGTTTGGGGAGATTTAAGTGGTACAGCCTTGTCAGGTGAAATACATGACTAGAGGTGGGTATTAAGATTCAAAGCCTCACACTACTTCCAGTGTGCTCTCTCTAATTTGTGCTTGAGGCTCAAGATGTGTGTTGTGCTCTCTGTTTCTATTACCATGCCTGGTGTTTGCTGTTATGCTTCGATGCCATGATGGACTCTTATTTCTCTGGAAACATAGCCCAAATAAACCCTTTCTCTTGTAAGTTGCCTTGGTCTTGGTATTATATCAGAGCAACAGAAATGTAACTAATATATTCCAGTAATGGACAGAGATTTAAAAAATAAAAAATATTAATACTAATAAAACATAATGACAAGTCAAAAGTTAATTAAATGATATTCATTAGAAGGATCCCATTCCAAGTAAAGTACTCTTATTTTAAAACAGTATAGTTCTGTTCTAGTCTCACCATGATTTCAAATTGAAATGCTTCTTGTGACTAATCAAGTTGATTTACTTATCCATTATGTGACTCAATGTATAATCTGATATATGTGTGTATTATATGTGTGACATTTATGTGTGTTGTGTGTATATTCCACTATATCACATATAATATATAATCCACTATAATCTGAAAATATAGGTTACTCATCTTTAGAGATTTGCATAGGTTTCCTGTCAGTGTTCAGAAAGAGTCCTACCTCACAACCTATAGGGCTTTAAGTGACTTGGACCAACCATTGTAAATGTGCCTGTCTACTTTCCTGCTTGCCCTGGGAACTTTCACAGTGCAGCATCTTTCAGCATGCCAGGTGCCTGGTCTGCCTCATATTGCCCCCTTTTGAAAACCTCTCCCCATTATCCCTAGGGTTGGTTCTCCTTCTCTTCCTGTATCAGCTCTGAGTTCAGTTCCTCATCTCCAACATCCTTCACCACAGCAACTTATTTCACCGAGGGAGAGAACTCATATGTGTCTTCAGATCTTCTGAGTAAAAAGACATGACAGCTTTGAACAATGGTGGCTAACTGGCAAACAGCATCAGAATCTAGAGACAGTGAGGACTTAGGCCACAGATTTGTTTCCTGAATGAGACAAAGAAGGCAGAGGGCCCTTCCTCATCCTCTGGCCCCTAACCTGATATAGTAAAGACTCGGAAAAACTCCTTCTGGGGCTGGAGAGATGGCTCAGAAGTTAAGTTTCCCCACACCCAGATGGTGGCTCAAAAATATCTAAACTTCAATTCCAGGGGCTCTGAGACCCTCTTCTGACTACCACCAGGATACATGTGGTGCACATACATACATTCAAATACACATAAAAATAAATTAAATTAATCAAAAATACTTTTTAACTAAGAAAAAAAAAAAGAAAAGAAAGTGCCTCCCCTGTTCAAAGGGCAGAGCTGCTTACATTCCAGGCTAATTAATAAAGGGAAATATGTAGAGAGGATTCTTGGTAATCCTGTTAGCAGCCCCCTACATTCCCAAGATCTTTGTTTCCAGTGCACTATGTACACACACACACACACACACACACACACACACACACACACACACACACACACACACATGCCATAGCACATCATCTTCCCAGACCTCCCAAAAGCATCATCTAGAGATGAGGGACCAAAGAGAACTTAGGTTAACAAGTAACTAGGGTATGTCATAATAATATACCCTTGCCATTCACTTGCTCACTAATTTTCCATACCCACCAAATGTATGAGTATAGAGAGTTAGTCAGGGAGACATGCTGCTTCTCAGAGATTTCCTAATATTTCCTCATAACGTTAACCACATCTGAAATCATTTAACTGGCACTATTTATTGCCAGATTACTTCAACTAGACTGTAAGCCCCATGAAGACAGAGATCAAGTAATAATAAAATTCACAATATAATTAAATTGTTTTTTATCTCTCGTTGTATCCATTCAATGAATTCAGTCCATCTCTAAATGAGAAATATCTCATATTTACTCTCATTTCTTGCTTCTAAACATTATATAGATAAATAATAGTATATGTGTGTTGATGACATAGAAGTAGAGTGAAACTATTGGGATTAGGAGAAACAGCGAGAATGGGGGAACCAATGAGTGAAGGTGGGGAATATGTGCCAAGTATATTTCTTACTTGCATGAAAAGGGCTTTATGTAACCCTGTATAATAACAAAAAATGTCTGTGGGACAAAATAATCAATGGCTTTACCAACCAGTGTACACTGTTTGCTACAGACTTCTCTCTCAGGCAATATGTACCCACTGGTGCCATAGTGGCAAGGCTGTTTAGGGGATGACTAAGCATTTTCAGAAGGGCTTTGAAACCTGCTCCACAGGAGGGAACAGCTGCTTGGAACTGCAAACCTGGTCAAAAACCCCCAGTTACAGTGGTCACAGCCCTTAAAGGGAACTTAATACTAATGTTTTGGTAAATGGGCATGTAGTCAAACTGCCTTCTTAACATTGATGTTTATACTTAGGGACTTTTGTAGCTCTTGTCCTGGGTTGAAATAAGTTTCTTTTGCTGTGGGAATGCGCAGACTCATAACTGCTCCAAGTACTGGCAATAAGCAGCTGTTGAGTGCTGCCCCCCAAACAAACATCCAAATCAGCCACTCCAAGGCCCAGGGAACATTACTGAAGAGGGCCAGAAAGAGAATGAGAGGTGAGAATGAGAAGAGGAACATGATGAAACTGTCTCTGGATGTGCCACGGCTGTTACAATCCTGAACCCACAGCATCTAGGGCTACCTGTATAAGACATGCACACACAGTGACATAAAAAGAAGAGGGAGGTATATATGGTGGGAAGAAGGGAATCATCCAGGGTGGGGTGGGCAGAAGAGAATAATGGTGGTAAATATGATCACAATATACAGTATGCATGGAAAAACAGTCAAAACTTAAAAATGAATGATTAAAAACATAAAAATAAATGTAAAAGCACAGTATAATGCTACCCACTAGTTCTGTAATTTATAAATCATATTTCACACCTCTATCCAGTAAGATCCCACTATGAACACATTTAGTCACCTAGTAAGTGGGTAAACCACATGTGGCAGTTGTGTTTCCAGAATATATATGTCACCAGACACATTGAATGTTTGAAGCCAGGTGTCCATATCCTTAAAGCATCAAAACAATACACTCAGTGAGCTGGAACTTTTAATGACCAGATATGGCTCACTCATATTGTGGAAGGCAATCTATCCCACTACCTTAGAACTTATTCAGAGAAATGTGAGCCTTGTTTGATAATTGATTTTCTAGCTTTGCCTTAGGGACACTGTCAAAAGTGTTCAATGTGATTAATAGAGGAACAGTTCCCTGTGGGTACTTGGTCTAGAAATTAAAATTTTTAATAAACTCCTAACAGGAATTACAGGTACAATGGATTAAGTTGGGTACATTTCTGTTTTCCTTGAATTGGCTAGTCAAGATTTTTTTTTTGCTTTTTTTTTTTTTTTTACTTTTAAAGGACTAATAAATTAAATAATGTAACCATGTGCTCCATTACATCACTAAGAATGCAAATAGCTCATGAGCCCAGGCCACTGGAGAACTTAGCTGAAATTAATTCTCAGTTGGTTGAAGGCACCTACCTGGAGTCCCCGCTTAATTTTAAAAAGCAAAATGTCTGCTTCCCAATGGATCTATTTGCATTTTTCCATTTCAAGCAAAATATATTCATAAAGTTCAATAAAAGTTATCCTCAAGGAGGGAGCAGCAATTTGCTCTAGTGTTTCACTACAAATATCCGCAGAAGGTGGCCCACATTTAGCTTGTTGCATGGGGAAGTATTGAGCTGGGACAAACCAGTCGGTAGAACTGGGAACCTTGACTTCCAGTTCTCAATGGCTTTTGCCTTACTGTACAGTTTTGATGAAGTCCCCTGCCCTCTTTTTGCCATTTCCTTCATTTTCTCATTTACAAAATGAGAACAGTACCTGGCTGTGAGAATTAATGAATCAATCATTTTAAACGGCCAAGATAAAAGTGCTTTAGATTCATAAGACATTTTATAGGATGTAAACTGCTATCTTCTGAATGCCCCATATGTGCCGACTCTATTAAGCTAAAAAAAAAAAAAAAATCAAAAAACAAAAAAAACAATGGCTTCACAGCAAATTATATTAAGTGCTTATAAATTCCAGAGGCAAATGCTAATAAAGGTTCTATAAACAGTGTTTACAATGACAACCACGCAAAGAGATACAAAATAACACTCCACACCAGGTTTTCCAAAATAGGATTATTACTGAAATAATCTTTAGCTCCTAAACTAGCATGCAGGAAAAGAAATCAATCATGGCGAAACTTCTAGAACTTTCAGATCATCTTCCATTGACATTTGAATGTTAGATCACTACCAGGACTTTTGCCAATGGGTTTTCATTGTGCCATGATAAAAATAGGCACCGCAGAGCCAAGAAAAGCTCTGAAAACACAGACAATAGAAGGCCATAGATTTTAGATTTCTTTCAAGTCTGGGAAGCAGTGCATTGTGAAGCAGCAATCTCATTTCTTCTGGGCCCTGTGCTGGGGAGGTTGAAGGGTACATATGGTTTGACAATGGGTGCTAACCTCAAGCCTGTCCTCTTCCCACAACATCTAAGGTCAGTCCTTCTGAAATGTCTTTTAGTTATAGAATGTATATAAGAAGGATGCTCCAAAGTTCCTGGTAGGCAAACTGGCACTGAAAGACCTACAGTGTTCCCCATACTTACCCATCCAGAATGTCTGTGGTTGGGCCATGCATCAGCCTTTTAAAAACCTCTCTAGACTGTTACAATGTTGGTTGTCTGTGAGAAGCAGTAGGAGGGCATTGAGAGAAACAGGGCCTGCATGGGAGACTTTCACTGCTGCCCTCACTTTCACTGCTGCCCTAGGAAATAATGCTAGGGGTCAGCAAACTTGATATATATATAAAAAATACTTTTGAGTTTTGTAGGGCCATAGGGTCTCTGGCTCAGCTACTCAACACTTCTTTTGTAGCCTGAGATAATTGCAAGCATGAGGATCAGAGTCCAATATCCACTGAAACCACATTTTGAAAAAGCCAGGAATGATGGCACACAGGTGTAATTCCAGCACTTGGTGGTGGAGACTGGATGATCTAGTTCTGTGGGACTCTCTTGCCAGCTGACCTAGCCTACCAAGGAGAGACCCTGTGTCACACACATATGTACACACCAGTGAAAGACCCAGACACATATAAACAAGCAATAAGTAAATGAAGGGAGAGTGGCCAGATTAGGTTCCCGAAACAAGCTTTGCCATCCCAATGTAAACTCTACTAAGTTATTTACCTATCTTATTACACTGATGTATGTGCATTATAAAAGACAAGAGTTGAAGATTTGCCATGGATAGAATTAATGGATCCTTTAAAAGTGTTTTTAATATTAATGTTAATCATACAGAATGTGGACCCGTATAACCAGTTTCATTACAAGTTTTACAAAGAGAAGTTTCTTTGAATATGCCTGATGAAGTTTGTAAATGTTAGTTTTGTGTTGTGGATTGCAGCCATCTGCACATCTGGCACCAAGTCTCCTGCAAAACAAGCTGTGGCTGTCAGGTGGAAAGATACATGATGGAGAGGTGTCTCTCCCACATTTGAACTGATGGAAGTTTCTAACCTGTGACCCTCTGTTTCCATCTCATGCCCACTCATCAGCTGTCACTTTTGGTTCTGAACCACCAAACCAAGTAAATTCCCACCTTCCAAGGCACTAATCAGTTGTCTTGGGAACCAATTGAGATTTGCTAATTTACATATTCTTAATACGTATGTTTAGAACCCACTGAAACCTTCAATCTGGGAGCTCTTTCAACAGGTGACAGCATTCTGTATCCAGGATTCCAATCACACAGCTCTGAGAATTTTGACAAGGAACACCTATCATTTTCATCAACAATATATTAATTTCAGAATATGTTACAAAGGACACACTGACAAATGCCCATTTTCAAAATGGCCCAGGATTACATAACAGGAGGCTCTTGAAAAGCAGTTAATCATTTGCTCGTTGTTTAATATTTTAACTTGTACTAACAAATACAGCCTATTGATGCATCAAAATCATCTGCTTGAACATATACAACAATTAGCAGTATCTGTTCTTATCAGAAAAGAATTTGTAGAAACTAAAAAGTAGCTTTTAAATTTCAAAAACACATTGGAAAAGTTGGCATGAGAAAAAGGAACAGGCCTCTGAATAAGGAAAAAAAAATATCAGTGTATCATGTTAAAATACAATGGAAATTATACTATTTAAACAGTTGATTTGTTTTTTAAAGTATTATTATTACTGTGTGTGTGTGCATGCATATGTGTAGATGTCAGAGACCAACTTTATGGAGACAGTTCTCATCTTTTACCTTTCCTTGGGTTCCGGGGATTGTACAGGATTGAACTCAGGTCGTCAGGCTTGCATAGCAAATGCCTTTATCTACTGAGAGACCTCTCTGGCCAAGTTTTTGAGCTCATGAGACAGCACTCATGCATCCCAGGCTGGCCTTTTACTCACTATGTAGCCTAGGATAGCCTTGAACTTAGACTTCTTGTCCTCTTAACTTTACCTTCTGAGTAATGAGATTGTATGTGTGTGCCACTATACCCAGTTGCTATGGTGCTGAGGGTATATAATACAGGGCCTCATGCACTCTACTAGCTCATCCTGTTTATATTTTTAGTAAATAATGCTAAAATTAAGCTAGGCACAAAACTATCGCTCTTAGGAAGAAAATGATAACATACTATGAAACACTGAAAGGAGAATAGGACATGAGGTTCTGGATAGATGGCTCAGCAGTTAAGAACTTTGCTCCTGAGTTCTAGTCCTAACACCCACATAATGGCTCACAATAGTCTGTAACTCAAGTCCTTGGATATCTGATGCCCTCTTCTGTCTTCTACAGACAACCCATGAACATGGTGTACAAACACATTCAGGTATAACATCCACACACATAAATACATTTTTAAAAAGGAGAATGAGTGATAGTATCATTGACAATCCTCCCTGCTATAAAACAGCCATATACTCCCCATTGGTGACTAAACATGAAATATGACCAGATATCAGAGACCCAAAGCAATAACTTCAACATCATTTCACCACATTATTAAGGTTTATTAATTTCCTTTTGTGAATGTGGAAAGCAAAGATGAACACTGCATTAGAGCACCACATCCTTCTTCAGCTCTGGTACTCACTGCAGCCACAATCAAAAGACATAGAAATGAGAGTAATATGTGGAGGGAATCTTCACAGCCTTCTCCCTATACTAGAGGCTGACTCTGCTTACCAGTGTCCTCCTCAGCCTTCAGGCCTTTAAGCTAACTACCACCAGTCAGCCCGCCATGGGCATGAGATTAAATACATTTCTCATTTTATCTCTTCTTCAGCTAGGTACTATTTTATGCCTAGGGAGTGAGGTGGGGAAGAAGAGACCTCAATATTTGGACGGCAAACTAAACAAACAGAATCATCACATTCTCTTCCCAAACTACACAGACTCTTTGAGAAATGATAATAAAATGGCATAGTCAAACCCATCACAACTTTCAAGTTATCTGTCATTTCACCTAAACATTCTTGACATCTCCTCCTATGTTATAAGTATAAAACAGAATAAAGGAAATCTGTCTCTCAATAGTGACAAGACATACATATGTCTTTGCCATTGACTTGAAATCTAAATTATTCAGTCACAAAAGATCTTAAAATTCAAATGGCTTCAGAATTCAGATCTGAAAACAGCATTAGGAACTGCATTAATTCAGAACTAAACATTCTTCACCAAATATAAATTTTAACCATTTTAGTAACATTAAAAAATGTTAAAGCTGTGCATGCCATTTTCAATGATCATTATAAGTATAGATTTTCCCCTTCAAAACCAGATACTGTGATCAGTGCATCCCAGCAGCTGAGTCTGGCTTTCAACCAATCTCTGTAACATGAAGGAGAATGGTGCCAAAGAACCCTGAAGGCATTCTATGGTGCTATTCATAACGCTATAAAGAATCATACCACAAAGAGGACTTAGTTGGATGCCCTTGGGATAGGACCCATTTGGAAGGGGGTGTAAAATAATAGGAAGAAAAGGGAAATGTAAATAGTACCAACAAAATTTATCACTAGACTAAAAGGGAACAAAAATCAGTAACTTTTTCAGATGAGTTTAATAAAGAAGATTATGTTTGATCACCTTCAAATGCCTAATGATGGAGGATAGTTTTAATTTTGCATTTCACTTGAGAAGGGAAATTATACAATTATCATTGAGGTTGGTGCCTGTTAAGAATTCTGGAAATGCACACAAATTGCACACAGCTTACTAAAGCTAACAGAAGGCATTTTTAGTCAGTGCTTGAATCCCATAATGCCCCTGCTTCCTGTCAGTCTCATGGCTAAGGAGGGTGGTGAGTCAGTCTTGGTTCTGTAGAAAATCAGACCAGATAATCGTTGTGGAACTTCTCCTGGCACTGTGGGGAAGGGGACCCAGAAAACAACACACAGAATGAAGCTTCAAATCTAGTGTGCATCACCCTCTCTTATTCACCTGGCTGATCTTCATTCTGTCCCAAGACACACCAAAGAAACCAGAAGTTGCCTACTCAAATGCTGATCATAGAAACCAGAAACACTTTCCTCCAAAGACAAGCTGAAAATGGAAAGATACTATGTTAGGACAGGGAGATGGAATGCTGTTCAAGGGCCTACTTGGCCAATGATGTGTCTACAATGCTGCCCATGCTTTAGTAAACGTACATGTGAAAATGGATAATTCAGCTTGAATCTTTAGTATGATGGCTCCCCTGTAACAGAAAACTTTGAATCTTCTAAAAAATGTTAGCCATATCTGCCATTTATCTGTCATTTGTCATAGGTACATGAGCCCTGCCACTTTATGATGGGTAGGAAAGGAATCACTCCTCCATCTTTTCTGCTTCTCCAAATGTTAAAGTATTGAGCAGTGTGCCAGGCTTCCACCTACTAAATGCCAGTTCTCTTTGTTAAATCCTCATTGTAACAACAGAAAATTGACATGCATCTATAATCCATGCACTGGAGAAGTAGAGGTAGGGGGATAGGGAATTCAAGGTCATCCTCCCTTACACAGTGAGTTCAAAGCCATCCTGAGCTACAGGAGGCCCTATCTCATAAAAATAAAACACAAAAACAAGGGCCAGGCATGTTGGTGCATGCCTTTGATCCCAGCACTCAGGAGGCAGAGATAGGTGGATATCTGTGACTTTGAGGCCAGCATGGTCTACACAGCAAGTTCCAGGACAACCAAGGCTATTACACAAAGAAACCCTGTCTGGAAAAACAACCAACAAACAAAAGCTCAACAAAGTAAAAAATGTCCCTAGACTCAGACAGACATGGCTATTTGTCCTCAAAGGGACAATATCCCAAGTTGATAATCGCTTCCAGAAGCCCTAGTCTTTTATAATCAGCATCTTTCTGCATATCAGCTTTACACAGCTGGATTCTATCTGTAGATACCCAGGTTTCACTGTCATTTGTCCTCTGTGTCATGCCTTATGCTTTGCACTGACCTCTGGCAATAAGCTCATTCACATGTCTTGCCTTCTATACCCTTGGGCATCTGCATATTTTTCTATTTCCGACTTACTCATCTCATTGTTTGGCACCCATACACTACTGACCATTTTCATCTTGCTTTCCCATACCAGTCACTGCCTTTGATCTTTGCTACATCTTACCCTATAAACTCACTATACTAGATGAAATGACAATGCTTTGGCAGTGTGTCTTTAATTCATGTTCAGACATATTCTTAGGAACAAATGGTCAATGAATAATTATGACTACACTAATCCATAGAGAATTAACCAAATAGCCTTTTGTACCAAAAACTAAAATGCACATATGCACACACACACTTTTTTGGAGTTTTAAAATAAAATGAGGTTTCCAGGTTTCTATTTGAAAAGAAAAATGGAATTCAACTGAACAGTCTTTAGCCAAATTTTGTGGTATGCAAACTCTAAACTTAATCACACAAGACACTAAATAGTGTATTAGTCACTCGGCACAAGTTAAATTTGTAACTGTTAAATCTAGAAAGCCAGAGAAACGATGGAATTTTAAAGCAGAATTAGTAATAGCATCTAATAAATATGACATGCAAAATGTGAGCTATAGAAAGCACTGATCCGTGGTATTCACTCAGATGCCTGCGCCGTAAAGATAAAGAATTTTCCTTCCTTTAAGAATTCATTAATTGTGGTACATTTATGTTTCTTTAGGCAACCCAGCAGCTGTAGTTCCAAACACAAGCCTTTGAGAAATACATCTAAATGAATATTTATAAACTTTCCTCTAGCAATTATATTTAGCAACTATAGCAGATGCCTCTGCTTTCCCAGTGTTAGCTGTGTCGCTAATTAGAGTCCCTCTTTAATCATGCTGTCCTCCAGTCATTTGTCTCTCAAGTGGACCACCTACACACTCAGGAGAGAGAGATACACACAGATCTAACAGACCTATGGCCAAGTTTAAGAGAAAAGTCATGAAAGAAGCGTGTATAAGCCACAAGTGCTCAGTGTTCACAACCAAGCAATGATTAGTGCATCTGAAATTGAGGGTAGTTTTTTTTTTTTTTAATGTTGTAAACATCTAGAAGGGATGTTATCTCATTTCCCACTGGGTAATTTGTGTTCATCCTTTTCCTTCCCAGTTACTCAGTGTAGGGTCCACAACTACCAGACCAGGGCCAAAGAGACCTCAACCTCAGCCCTAAAACTGATTTAGAAACTGAGCAGACAAGCTTTAAAATGCATATTTTTTTAGATTTAGTTTATTGAATGAATGTATGTATATCATGTGTGCCCACAGTGCCCACAGTGAAAAGAGAGGATCAGATCCCATGGAACAGGAGTTACAGATGGTGCTGAAGAACTATATAGGTGCTGGGAATTGAACACAGGTTCTATACAAGAGCAGCAACTATTTTTAACCACTGAGCCATCTTCCAGGCCCCCAATATACATAGCATTGATATGACGTCCAGGCAGTATGTATACCAAAGATTTTCTTTTTGCCAATTCAGAGCTTCTTCCTCTAGGACAACAGTTTTCAACCTGGTTTGTGGCTTACAATCCCTACAGTGGTCACCTATCTGACATCCTACACATCAGATCTGTACATTAGGATTCATAACAGTTGCAAAATTACAATAATGAAGTAGTAATGAAAATAGTTGGGGGTCAGCACAGCATGAGGAACTGCATGAAAGGGTCATAGCATTAGGAAGGTTGAGAACCACTGCTCTAGGTGGAACTCTAAGCTAACTCCAAACTGATGGAAATGCTTGGCTTTTGTGTTGCCAAGGTACAGTGGGTTCTCTTGTATCCAGTAGCACTTGGGATGTTTGTTTCCCTTTCACTCTGAACTACTGAATCAATGTGTCCTAGATGTATGAGTTTTTCCACTGCTGATGAAGAGAAGGTGATTAGTACTTAAAGGGAATACTGCCTGCTTTCTCAAAGTAAAAGGTATATGTTTCTGGCTTCTAATTTGCCCTGCATTTCAGACATAGTCATAAGAGCTCACACATCAGCAATAGCCACAGTATTTATAGACACCTTTCGCTCACTGGTCCTGATTTTCATTTTCTGCTTTAATATGTTTTCACATTTCATTAACTTCTAGAAAGGCTCTATTTTAACTTTTGGAGACCAGGGAATTTTGAAAACTTCAGCGATCTTGAGAAGAACACAGAAATAAAAAGTGATGGGAAGTCAAAGTCAGGAATAAGATTTATATAATACAAAAAGAACTACAATCCATGACCACCATAAACACCACCACCCACCCAGTAAGCTAAAAGAAAGCTGTTATAGAACAGAAAGGAGAGGAAAGAGCCCACAAGCTTTGTACTTTCAAAGAGCTTCAGGTTTTTCACTGCACTATATAATTTACACAGAGAAAAACACAAGCCTTAGTCTTGAGCCCTCAAGTTCTTTCTGGGTTCAGAAGAGGGTATTGGATTGGAATGAAGGATGATTGTGAGTTGCCATGAAGGTGCTAGGAATTGAACCTAAGTCTTCTGCAAGAACAACATAGTGCTCTGAACCTCTAAGTCATTTCTCTAGCCCCTTCTGGGGGCTACTACATATCTTAAAATATTTGCTTTGTTTGCCACATAACCTCTACTATAACTACCCTTTCTCCTTCTCCTCTTCTTTTCCTCCCCCACTTCCTTTCTCCTACCCCTTTTGGTTTTGTTTGTGTTTTGTTTTTTGGGAGATCAAGTTTTATGTGACCTGGGTTGCCCTTGAAAATGGTGATATTTTATTTGTGCCCAAATGTGGTGATATTTTATTTGTATGTTAATAAGTAAAGTTTGCCTGGATCAGAGGAAATAGCAAGTGACCAACACAAAAGTCAGGCAGTGGTAGCACACGCCCTTAATCCAATCATTTAGCAGGCAGGGTCTCTGTGTGTTCAAAGACACACTAGGGAAGAGCCAAGAGTTGTGACACACGCCTTTAATCCCAGTACCAACCAGGGAGACCTGAAGGTCTGTACAGACAGGCAGTGACAAGGAAGTGAGGTAGCTGGGCTAAGAGCCAATGAGAGGGCAGAACAGCAAGGCAATAAAAGCTGAGTATACAGGAAGTTGTGACATTTATTTTAGAAGCTACAGACCTGCTGAGGTAAGGTGGTTGGTGGCTCTCATTATTTCCCTGATCTCTAAGGCTTTCATCCCTATATTTGGCTCCCTGTTTTTTATTTAATAAGACTGCTTAGAAATTTGGCTATACTTAAACTCCTTTTTTTTTCTCACATCTAAACTACATCTTCTCCCTTTCCACTTCTCTTCTTCCTCCCTGCCTTCCAATCCACCCCTCCTCTATTTCTGTTCAGAAAGGGTCAGGTCTCCCATGGTTATCAGCAAAGCATGGCATATCAAGTTGTGGTAAGACTAAGCACCTCCCCTTGTATTCAGGCTGAATTAGGCAATCCAGTATGAGGAATAGGATCCCAAGAGCCAGCCAAAGCATTAGGGGACAGCCCCTGCTCCCATTGTTAGTTGTCCCACAAGTAGACATCAACTGTCACACATATGTAGAGGGCCTAGGTCAGTCCTATGCAGGCTCCCTGGTTGTTGGTTCAGATTCTGTGAGCTCCTATGAGGCAAGTTAGTTGTTTCTGTGGGTTTTCTTGTGATGTCGACCTCTCTGGTGCCTATATTCTTTCCTCCCTGTCTTTAGCAGGATTTCCTGAGCTTAGCCTACTGTTTGGCTGTGGGTCTCTGTATGTTTCCATCAGTTACTGAATGAAGCCTCTCTGATGGCATTTGGAATGAGTATTCACCAATCTAATTGTAGAAGAGGGCCAGTTCAGGCTACATATGCTATTGGTAGGAGTCTTAGCTGGGGTCGTCCTTGTAGATTCCAGGGAGTTTCCCTTGCATCAGGTTTCTACCTGATTCTGAAAATCCTCCCTTTCTAGTCATCTCTTTCAGTATTCTTCCCCTCCACCCACGCTATAATCTGATCCCTCAGGTTCCCATCCCACCCACCCCCAGTCCACCCAAGAGACCTCTTCTATTTCTGCTTACCAGGGATATCCATGCATCCCCTTTGGGCCCTCCTTATTACAGGATGTTCAATCATACCACAAGGACACTTGCTCAACTACGCTCATGGAAGCTTTATTTGTAATAGCCAGAATCTGGAAACAACCTAGATGTCCCTCTATAGAGGAATGGATAAAGAAAATATGGTACATTTGCACAATGGAGTATTACTCAGCTATTCAAAACAATGACATCAGGAAATTTGCAGGCAAATGGATGGAACTAGAAAAAGTCATCCTAAGTGTGATGACTCAGACCCAGGAAGACAAACCTAGTATGTACTCACTCATAAGTGCCTATTAACTGTGAAGAATAACCATGCTACAATCCATAGACCTCTAGGTACCTTTGAACTCCTAAACCTCCTGCTTCTGCCTTATACCTGCTGCAATTTCAAATACACACTACCATGCTCAGATTCCTGAATTTCTGTAGATGGCAAGCTTGAAAATAAGGCACAACTATATTCTACTAAAATGTTTACAAAAATATGCAATGGCTTAGATCTGGCCTGCAGGCCATCATTTGCCAGCCTCTAGCACAAGCTCATCAGGATGATGCTATCTCCATGCTTCATCCTCAACACTGCAAACCCTCCATTTGTCATTCCTCTGTCTCAGGAGTCCTGCCTTACATAACTTTGGAAATTGTTTTCTCAAAGCCTGTTGAAGTCCACCAATCTGCCTGATGACACATGTTCCATGCTCTTAACCTTTCCGTGTTCCCAGAGTGCAGAGAGCTCAGTAGCTTCTGATTTTTTAAAATTTGTTTTAAGATGTGTTTATTTTTTATTTTCTGTGTATAAGTGGGTTTTTTTTCCTGCATGTATGTTTGTATACTAAATGCATTCATGTCAACAGGGACCAGAAGAGGATATTAGATTCTCTGGAACTGGAACTACAGGTAGTTGTTAGCTACCTTGTGGGTGCTGGAGATTGAACACGGGTCATCTGGAAGAAAAGTCAGTGCTCTTAATCATGAGATTGTTCTTAACCAGCTCCTGGATTCCAGTTTTTTAAACCATTTAAAATGATTTTTTTTAATTATTACTTTCCTCTTCTCTTCCCTTCCCTTCTCTTCTCTTCTCTTCTCTTCTCTTCTCTTCTCTTCTCTTCTCTTCTCTTCTCTTCTCTTCTCATTTCATCTCTTCTCTTCTCTCTCTCTGCCTCTCTCTCTCTCTCTCTCTCTCTCTCTCTCTCTCTCTTTCTCTCTCTCTCTCTGTGTGTGTGTGTGTGTGTGTGTGTGTGTGCGCGCGCGCGCGCGCGCACGCGCGCGCATGCATGCATGCATGCATGCATACGCGTCTATATGTACTTAGGAGGAGGAAATCAGAGGAATATCAGATCATCTGGAGCTGGAGTTACAGGCAGTTGTGAGCCTGATATGAGTTCTAGAAATTGAACTCAGATCCTCTGCAAAAGGTATGTGTGCTCTTAACTACTAAGCCATATCTGTAGCCCTGGATTCCAATTTTTAATGGGATTTTAAAGTTTTTTCAACTTCTCTGTGTTTTTGTTTTCTTTTGCCTTTCTTCCTCTACCTCTCCTAAGAAAATCTAATTATTTTCAGATCTCAGCCTTCCCCTTCCTTTGTGATGTGTCCTACCCAGGGAACTCATCCATGTTCTATACCTCCCTCCACATAAATAAATAAATAAATAGATAGATAGATAGATAGATAGATAGATAGATAAATAGATAAATAGAGTAAAAATAAAATAAAAACTTCCCTAACATCTTTTGCCAGAACCCTAGCCCTGGGCTTCCTCCTTTCCTTTTCTGCTGCATCCTAACACATCCTCACTTATCACTGATGGCTCTTTGGCCTGAAGTATCACACTCTGGGGAGGTAGAGTTACTTAATGGAGTAAGGCCAACATAGGAAAACATTTGGTCTCTTAAAAGCATAAATAATTGCAGATAGTCTGTGATTAGGATGAAGAAATCAAAGGCCTAATGATGCTGCCCCTACCAACGATGAAAGAAATGCATAAAGCAAAAGCAACCTATTTCCAGTAATGAATTATTCATCAGTTCTTCTGGATAAAAATAACTAAGCAAGTAGAAAAAAATTAGAAATCTTGAATTGACCAGAAACAGGAAACCATAGAAATTCGTGGACCATATTTTGGGAAAAAATAAACAAATAAGAAATATATAAATGAAAATATCCATACTAGATTTAAACCATGGGTTCTAATACAAATTAGACAGTGTACAATAATGAATTAATAAACTGAAAAATAAATTGGAAGAAATAATTGAGACTATAGTATAAAGAAACAATATGTTGGTTAAATACAGAAGAAAGGGCCAAAGATACTGTGGTGGTTTAAATAAAAAATGTCCCCCAAAGAGAGTGGCACTATTAGTAGTTGTGGCCTTGTTGGAGTAGATATGGTCATGTTGGAGGAAGTGTATCACTATGGAGGTGAGCTTTGAGCTCTCATTATATTCAAACCATGCCCAGTGAAACAGACCACTTCCTGTTGCCTGCAGATCAAGATGTAGAACTCTCAGCTAGCTCCTTCTCCAGTACCACATCTGCTTGCATGCTGCTATGTCCCAGCATGATGATAATGGACTGAACCACTGAACTGTAAGCCCCACAATTAAATGTTTTCCTTTATAAGAGTTGCCATGGTCATGGTATCTCTTCACAGCAACAGAACACTAAGACAGCTACAAAGAGACTAGCTCAATGATTTAACCTACATTTACTAGAACACTCAGCAGAGGGAAAATATGAAGAAATAATATTCTGTTCTGATATGACAAAAGACCATAGTCTCAAGAAGTACATAGAAATTAATGAAAAGCAGAAAGTGCTGACTAAGCATTCTCTATCTAAAACATTTTAGATCAGATGTGTTTTGATTATGGTTTTAGGGGGCCTGGGGGATCTAATTCTATATAATGAGATATCCTAAGGATGGGAAGAACTCTAATCATGAAACTCATAGATGTTTCAGACACACCTGCATGTACAGATTGAATACACTATTTTATTTTATTTTTTAATTTTATTTTGTTTTTTCGAGACAGAGTTTCTCTCTGTGTAATTTTGGTGCCTGTCCTGGATCTCGCTCTGTAGATAGGCTGGCCTCAAACTCACAAGAGATCCGCCTGTCTTTGCCTCATGAGTGCTGGGATTAAAGGTGTGTGCCACCACTGCCCGGCTTTGAATACACTATTTTAAAAGTTTGGTTATGTAAAAAAGATTGTGGTGTGGAATTTTCTACTTGTGACACACTGTTCAGTATGTTTTAGACTTTGGGGCATTTCAAATTTCTGATTTTAGCTTAAGTTTCTGAACCTATATAAATGAAAGAATATACCAAAGAGCATAAATGAAATGAATATCTAAAAATATACATATTCCTAAAATTAGTCTGAGTAAAAGAGATAGGATCTTCAAAGGAAATATATAGTTACACTTGAAGTTGACTTCTCCACAATGGAAATCACAAGCTAGTAGAATAACACTCTTATGAGCTGAGAGATAATTGCCAACTTAGAAAATAATCCATGAAATATCTTTCAATGGGGAAAGTTCAATGTGGCTCAGGGCTAGACTGTACCAGACACTAGGATGAACCTCTAATACCACTAAAAAAGAAAGCAAACAAAAAGTTTTAAATAAGTAGGAGGGCAGGGAGGAGACACAATCAATACACTTGTCTACTAGTATAAAATTGTCAGAGAATAAATGCAAAATATTTTTAAAACTTTTAAGAAAGACAACAGGGCCAAAATAAAGACTTATAAAGCAAATTGAAGTAAAATGTGCTCACTAATAACAAAGGAAGGGAGAGAGGGAGAGAAGGAAAGAGGGAGGGAAAAGGAAAAGGGGAAATAAGGAAGGGAGGGAGAGGAAAGGAGAGCAGCATTGACTCATCAGTACAGATTGCTCATTCTTAGCTCCATATGAATGCAATTTTACACTGACCCTATCTCCAGAGAGACTACTGATTTCAGCTTAGGATACTGATGTTTGTTCATTGGGTGGAACATGGGCAGATGGGATGGTAACAGATTCTGAATTGTCTTTCCTGGTTTCATTTCATTCTCACTGAGCAGACTGACTAGGATCAGAACCAGTAAGGAATTGTAGTGACATTGTTTAGGTCATTATGCCCAAGGACAGTGAAGGCTAAAGTGTAACATTCCCTCTGTGAGGACCAGCTGACATCCCTGATCTGATCAAGGACTCTTCCATGAGGGTAACAGTGAGACTCTGTAAACAGACCAGAGAAAGTCTGTGATATGAAGCTGGAGCATGTGGACGGCTTTGCTAAAGGCTGATCTCAGGCATCAAGTAAGGCAACAGCATGGTTTGTAGACTGGAATTGGAACACAGTGGTTTGTGTCCAAAGCACATACTCTCAAATATCTGGCCAGAATATCTGAAGACTTTATTCCTTAATTTATTCAAGAATTATATACCCTATTTACCTATGGCATGACACTGACTGCACAATGGGTCACCAAGAAGATGCTCTCCACCCTCCTGACATATAGTCAAACAAGGAATCAATAATGAAGTCAGCTGTGTGTGTCTCTGTGTGTGCATGTATATATGCACATATATGTGGGTGTGCACTTGCCATAGCACACATATGGAAATCAGAGGACAGCTTTAGATGTTAGTTCTTATACTTGGTCTTGTTTTGAGACAGGTTCTCTTTGTGAGCTTCCAGAGATTCTTCTGTCTCTGCCAGCTACCTCCTCATAGGAATGCTGGGATTTCAGATGCTTGTCCTATGTTTCAGCTTTTACATGGGTTCTGAGGATTTGAACTGTTGTCCTGCTTACACAGCAATCACTTTTACCCAGTGTATGTCCCCAGCTCTAAATCAATTACTTTTCTAAACTTTTTTCTCACTTCAAAAACATCTTTATTGTTAAATAATAATAAAATGCAAACAAAGGTTGAAAGACGAAAAGTAGAATAAACTGGTAACTTAGACATAAGAGGGGAAAATCCTATTAAATCTCAAGCCTTAACAGGTCTTATTCATGGCAACTTGTTCTTATAAATAAAATTTTATTAGAACACTTTTGCTTATATGCCTACCTATTATGCTACAACAGCAAAACTAAAGAGCTCTAATAAGGGTTATATAGTCCACACTGGCATATATGTTTGCCTTTTTGGCCCTTTCCAGAAACTTTGCTCTATAGGAAATTAGGGAAGGATTATTTCAGATGTAAGTCAAATGCTTATAGTTTCTTTTCTAAAAGATTTTATTCTAGTTTCAAAAATGTGTATGTGGGGGTCGACAGGCATGAGCATATGAATGCAGGTGACTTCAGAGGCCAGAGGCATTGGATGCCCTGAAACTAGATTTACCTAGAGCTGTGAGCCACCTGATGTATGTGCTGGGATGCAAACTCTGATTCTCTGAAATATCAGTATGCACTTTTAGCCACTGGATCCTCTCCTTAGCCCCTCTGCTTTCAACACACAGCCAAATATTGAAGCACTAGAAGGAAGATGGTGCTTTGATATCTGGGGTACAAGACCCTGCCTCCGACAGCTTGCTAGGTAGTCACCCAATGCAATTTTTAATAAGACTAAGTATTTATCTTTTTATTAAGCCATCCTTTTTTTTTTAAACTCAGTGGATGCCAACATGGCTTCTCTGCCACCTTCACTGCCTTGGAGAGCGAGTAGAGCATTGCCCTGAATAGTGCATGTTGTCCCCAGTTGTTTCCTAATAGCCGGTTGCCTTCCTGTGGGAGTCTGGTCTCTTTCACTTAATCCTGTACTGTCTCTTATTGCACTCTACTGTTCTATCAAGACACCCAGAAAGACTTCCAATAGAGCCACTCCTTCAATGATGCAGGTTTCCATCCAAGAGCAAAAGCAAGTCAGTCCACAAAACTGGATAGAAAATCACATTCCACAGGACCCAGCAGCACAGAAATACTGAAAAAGCCATAAAAACAGACAAATGCAGTAGGCCCTCTGTATCTGCACACCCCAGTTGGTAGTCAACCAGACATAGTATGGAATATAAAGAAGACACAAATGTCTATACTGAGCATGCATAGTTTTTTTTGTTTGTTTGTTGTTGTTGTTTTTTTTTCATTTACCATCCAGTTTTATTTACTCACAAAACAAGTTTAAAATCCTGGGCAGCAGCTGTGATCTCTGACCTTTTCATCCTGCCAAGTTCTCTGTGGGCCAGCATCCATTTCCTTAATATATACTAGCACTGGAATCTCCACAACAACCCTGTGAGGTAGGTTATCATCACCTATTTCTTAAACAGTACAGTATTGCTTTTCATGTAGCATTAGGTACTAGGAGTAACGAAGACATGGTTTGAAGTATATAACAGGATGTGCATGAGCTACGCACAAACATTACACACTTATATAAGGAATTTGTGTGTATTTGAGCTTCCATATCTGCATGGGTCCTGGAGCAAATCCTCTGAGCACACTAAAAGACAACAGTATCTTGATAGAGTAGTTTTAGTAATAGAATCCAAATGGCCTTGCAAAATTAGTTAGCAGAGATGAAAATTCTCTGGCCATAATGAGCCTAAAAAGAGAAAAGAAATCTTCCAACAACTACAGACTTAGGAATCTTCTAGGAAAAAGATGATTTCTATGTAAGCCATATAGTGACCTTGGTGATAATGGATTTGTTTCACTTTCTCAGGGTGGAGGGGTATCTCTGTATAGAATGCAAGGTGGATGCTAATGAGATGCAGAGGAACGCAGAATACAAAGCACACTCAGTTGATTCCTTGTATTGCTGTGGGTGGGAGCAAAGGAAGCAAATGTGTAAAACATCTGAGATAACTGCCAAAGCTTTAGACACTCTTGAAAAGCATATGGTATACAATGTAGTATGATTATGTCCTTCTTTAAAATACTATAGTAACATACATATACACATGCGCTCATGTTTACCTACAGTTGAAATCTCAGAAGACTTGCTAGTACCTCTCTCCCCTCATTCCTCATCCATTGTTCATAAAGCTCAAGGTTCTGTCTACCTCTCATATTCTCCATATTTGTCTCTCAGCTATCCTCAGTGGTCTCAGGGCTGGTTCACCACCTTTCTGCAAAATGATTACAAAGATATAAAGATATTCTTTTAGATTTCTTGGTTTCTGTCCCATTTTTATCTTTGTGGTACTTCCATGCTATGTAGTGTATCAGTCTTAAGTTTGTAGGTCAATAAATTTTTACATGTATTCAGACTAGTTCCAAATGATCGCAAGCCACTTCCCTGCCAATATAACCTCCACAGGTGGCCCCAGTAATTAACTAACACCATTAACTAACTTTGTCCGTTTTTGAGCTGTTTATGAATGGTATATTTTTCATCAGACATTTGCTCTTTGCATGTCTGTGGCTGTCACCCAAGTATTATTACAGGGAAATAGTATATTACTTTTTCTTTCAGCTATATTCATGCAATGGAACTATGCAATTGTTTGTCTATTTTACCATTGATGGTTATTTAAGTTGTTTGAAGTTTAGGGCTATGACAAAACAGTTAGGGATCTTTTATGTCTCTAACTAAATGATCTCTGACTTCCCTTCTCTCTTTTATCCCTACTTCTTACAGAAGCCACTAAATTATTATATCTATGGAAAAGCTGCCACTATAGGACTCATATGCACAATAACTTTTCGCTGGCTTTTAAAATAAAACTAGCATTCTGAGCTTGGCGGTGGTGGCACATGCCTTCAATACCAGCACTTGGGAGGCAGAAGCAGGCAGAGCTCTATGAGTTTGAGGCTAGCCTGGTCTACAAAGCGAGTTCCAGGAAAGGTGCAAAGCTCCACAGAGAAACCCTGTCTTGAAAAAACAAAACAAAACAAAACAAAACAAAACAAAACAAAACAACTAGCATTCTGATTTCAGCAGTCAAGTGTTTCCAGAGCTGGGGAGATAGCTCAGTCACTAAAGTGTTTGTGGCACAAGCCTGAGAACATGAATTTGATCCCCAGAACATACATAAAAAAAATAGTCATGGTGGTGTACACTGCTATTTCCAGCACTGAGTAGGGAAGCAGAGACAAGGAGATCATTAGGGTTCACTGACCAGCCAGCCAACCTACTTGGCAAGCCCCAGGCCAGTAAGAGACTGTGTCTCCAAAAAATGGTAGACTGTCTCCACATACACATGCACTCATCTACATGCACTAATACCTCACAAGCAGAGAGAGAGAGAGAGAGAGAGAGAGAGAGAGAGAGAGAGAGAGAGAGAGACAGACAGAGACAGAGACAGAGACAAAGGGGGGTTTAGCAGTTTGCACCACAATACTGATTCTTCTGCTTTCTTCACCATCAGTATCGGTGGAACTTAATGAAATAAAAGGCACACATTTTCTTCTCTTTCTTTCTTTCTTTTTTTTTCTGGAATCCCATTTGGAAAGGAAATATTTACTTTTGTTAATTATTTGATGCCTTAAGAAGTCAAGGATTTGTGAAAGACAGAAGGAAGAAAATTAGATGATTTTCAGTTTGGGGTTAATTTTAATAAAACAGGGATTTAAAGGACATTGACTTTTGTGAGCTTAATGAATGAAAGAAAAGAATTAATAAGAAAGGATCAGCACACATTATCATAATAAGTCACTTTATTCTTTTCTAATACATGCTGGTCACAGCAAAATCTTATCGTAGGATCTGTGTGGTGATGAGGAAATCATTGTCAATACTCTGTGCACCTTGCTCTCAAGGATCTTATAGTCTGGAGCTGAGATGATATCTTAGTCTGTAAAATGGCTGCCATACAAGCACAGAAGGCTTAAAACTGGTCCTTAGAACACACAGAATAGCCCAGTGTGGTAGCACAGGCACCAGGGATGCAGACCAAGAGGATCCTTGGTGCTAACTGATCAGCCTAGCCAACTCAGCCATCCCTAGGCCAATTAGAGACCCCATCTAACAAGACTGATGGCTCCTGACAATTGACTTCCACACACACATGAGCACACATATTCATGTATTCTTCTCCACCCATGCATGTGAACCAAAATACATGGGCATTCAAATATGTAAACATTGTAAGTATACACACACACACACACACACACACACACACACACACACACACACACACCGGGGGTTGGGGCAGAAGTCCAGAATCCAGAATGGTGACACATGCCTGTAATGCCAGCACTTGTGGGTCTGAGGCTAGAAGGTCAAGATCAGCCTGAACTACATAAAACTACAAAAACACCAAAAAAAAGGATAAGAATAGAATAATCCATGTAAAAGTAAAGAGTGTGTGTGAGAGAGAGAGAGAGAGAGAGAGAGAGAAAGAGAGAGAGAGAGAGAGAGAGAGAGAGAGAGAGATGAGAAACATAACATTCTAATTGTAGAACTTTCTGTAAATGCATTGCCTTTGTCAACCTATAACCCACAGTAGCATATTATTAGCTAACTTCTAATGGGTTAGGTGTGGTGTTTTTTTCTGAGTTCTAGAAACACAATGTACCAATAAATGATCTAAACTTCCTGTGAGAGCACATGAAGTAGAGCTTCAGCTGAGGACCTTAAGTTCATGTATCTGAGGACCTTAAGTTCCTGTATCTTCTAATTCCAATTGTAATCTCCTACACTTCTCAAGCCATCTTTGTCATATAGTAAGCAGCCCTATGCAGGTATTTGTAGACATGCTTTTAGATAGACTTAGGGAAATATTTTAATCATTGAATCACTTCAGATCCAATGAGGACACTTCCACACATCTGTAAGGATTTCAGTAGGGGAATTTTGACTGTCCCCCTCCATTTTGTCATGAGGATTCCCTTTAAGTATTTTCTTACAAATCTGTGTAAAAAAATCAAGCAAATTACATTATATCAACAATTTTCCTGCAGAGGAATTATGTTTAAATTTGGGTTTACAACAAATCTTTCCATAAATCATGTTTCTTAACTCCCCAAAACTTAGGAATGGGCTGCAACTAATTAGTAAAGTGGCAGAGTAAGATCTGATGTACAACGTTAATATTTTATTAAGAGCTACCCAACTAATAAGGTTCTCTATGGCATATTGCTCTACAAAAAATTATAACATGACTTCACTATGAATAATTCATTTGATATGACATGCATCAACTCAAGATTCAAAATTGCAAACCAGCCATCTATATTTTATATGTAACTATAAAATAAAATAAAATAAAATTTTCCCAGGGTGGCTTCTTCCTCCAGTGAATGAATGACAGGAAAGAGAGGAAGGCTGCATTATAAGAGCTTCACAGGACAGCAGGAAGCAATAGACTGCTTTATTACTACCAAAAATGATCTATAACAGGAAGTCTATACCTTCTTCCCCATTCTGACTTATTTTCTTCCCTGTAATGCCTTTGGGGCCAAGAAGGGCATGAAACTTGTATTACTACAGGCTTACTATGAAGCAGTGGTTCTCTATCATGGAGAATTCTGCTCTTAAGTAATATTAGGCAATGTCTTGAGACAACTGTAAGGAGGGCACTGGTATCTGGTATGCAGGAAGCAGATATAAAAGCAGAGACTTTTAGCAGCCTCCAACAATCTGGAGCTGTCTGCACTGAAGCCAAGAACCTTATTAGTACCAAACATTGATGTTTTCATTGTGCAAGGTTTTGACATAATGAAGCACAAAGTCATTTTTACTGTCTCATTATTAAAAGTAGCAACTTTGGACATGGTATGTTATTTAGGGCTGACAGTTTGGGAAATTGGCATAAATTCTATTGCTGCCTATATGTATGAATAAATAACTCTCATATCATATTCTCAGGGTGTAGATGTAGAGACTTGCTTTCTACTTACCAATAATACAATTCAGTCTTAACTGCTGTGTAGACCTTTCTATTCTTAGGATTGCAGCCAGACTTGCAGAGATTTGAACTTGAGTACACACATCTTATCTGGAAAATTCTGCACTTTTCTTTTCTTTTCTTTTCTTTTTTTTTTTTTTTTTTTTTTTTGGTTTTTCAAGACAGGGTTTCTCTGTAGCTTTGGAGCCTGTCCTGGACTAGCTTCGTAGACCAGGCTGGCCTCGAACTCACAGAGATCCACCTGCCTCTGCCTCCCAAGTGCTGGGATTACAGGCGTGCGCCACCACCACCAGGCACATTTTTCTTTTATCCTTTGATGTTGTGTGTTTAGAGTTTTACTCTGGCTGAGTGTGCTTTTAAAATTATCCTTTCCTCTGCAGTGAGCAGAGCATTGCCACCATCAGCTTAAATTACCAAAATTCTTCTCTTTTTGAGAAGAAAACCATCTCTTCTTAAACACCTGCTCTTATTTGGAATTATTAACATTAAGCGAAGCAACAAAGAGGAACAAAATAACAATTGATGGCCTAAATAATATTTCTTTAAGACTATTATTTCACATGCTTATGGTGTACTAGTTAAAGAACAGAGAGCAATCTAATCTACATATATAAATGTGTGTGTATTTGCATTTCATCACCATAAAACAAATACAATTTAACAGTTTCCCTAAATTTGAGGGTATTATTTTAATAGGCACATCCACCACCTTATTCAGGTAACTAATGAGAAAGAATACACCAAACCTATGGTCTTATTATGTATTAAATCTTAATTAATGTCATCACTACTATAACTTTTTAATTCAGCCTGCCTTCATGTATGCTGCCTACCCTGCTTGAAATCAAATTTCATTTGGTTTCTCTAGTTAACATCTTTTGGGAAAAGGTTTGACTTCAATTTTAATATTCATAATATATTTTTATTTGTGTTCCCCTGTAAGAGTCTTGAATCTTGAATCAGCATTTTATTGTTAGCATGAGGAACAAGACTGAAATTCTTTATAAAATGAGCCCATCTGTTTATAGAATCTTTCCCATGGGACAAGCTGATTCTCATAAATGCTGTTCAGAAGAAGGTGCCCCTGTAGTCATTCTCCTTTCCTAACATCTTACAGTATATTACACAGGACTTTGAAGACCTTTATCTAATACATATACATCCATAGTATATACTAAGTAAGTAAATATTACTGAATATTTTTATGTGCCCTGCAAAACCATGGTTTGGTGTTTACACATATGTATCTAATGGCTATATGCAACAATACTAACAACAATAAAAATAAATTATGTTATGATGAAAATTTTGAGTTTGTGAAGCTTTGGATATATTGCATACTCCCCAAAAGCCTGAATGGAAAGTGTGGTGGTTTGAAAGAAAGAAAATGGCCCCGTAGGGATTGGCACTATTAGGATTTTTCTGTATTGCTTTGGCACCTTTCCTGGAACTCACTGTGTAGCCCAGGGTGGCCTCAAAATCACAGAGATCTGCTTGCCTCTGCCTTCTGCATGCTGGGATTAAAGGCAAGCACCACTACCACCCTGCTGACTGGGGTATTCTTATGATAGGCCTGAAGAGCTTTTGTTTGGAGGAATTTGGACTTTGGTATTTTGGGTTAGGAAAACAGTGGAATGCTTTAAGCACTACTTAATGGGCCATACCAGCAGGAGCTTGGAGAAGAATTTGAGTATGTTGCCTAGAGCTCATTCTAGTGATACTTTGGTGAAGAATGGGTTTGCTTTTTGCCCTTGTCTGAAGAGTCTGCCTGAATCTAAAGTGACGAGATTTGGATTAATTCCACTGGCTTATTAGTGTTAACTCCAATGAAGATATATAATGAAAAGGAATAAGATGAGCAAGGAAAAATACCAAATGTACAACTTGATAAGAAAAGAAGCACTAGGAAGTAGAATGGAGCTAAGTCCGGTGTTCAAGGAGATAAACAAATTAAAAAAGGGAATAAAGGGTGTGGTAACCTTAGGGCAAGATCCCACCCAGCTATACTTCCAATTTATGAAAAAGAAAAAAAAAGAATTAAACCGGGCGTGGTGCCTCACTCCTTTAATCCCAGCACTTGGGAGGCAGAGCCAGATCTCTGTGAGTTCAAGGCCAGCCTGGGCTACCAAGTGAGTTCCAGGAAAGGTGCAAAACTACACAGAGAAACCCTGTCTTGAAAAATGAAAAAAAAAAAGAGTTAAAAGAATTAAAGGAAAGTTTAGAGCTGGGTATAGTGGTTCATACCTTTATTCCCAGCACTCCAGAGGCAGAGGCTAGCAGATCTCTGAGTTTGAGGCCAACCAGGTCTATAGATCTAGTTTCAGGACAACCAAGCTTAGACAGTGAAGGAAGCCACAGAAAACAAAAAGCTGGTAAAGATGCAATTGAACAAGGGGGCCGTGTTACAGCCCCAGCAAGCATCAGAACTTGGCAGCTTCAACCATGTGGTTCTGGATTTAGAGTAAAATATTGAAGAAAGGGGCTATGGAATTGTTGTCTATAACTAAGAAAAAACACTGAGGCCAGGCATGTGTTAGGAGTGTCCCTGAATGGAGGCCTAGAGAGGCCATTGCTTGAAGCTCTGAAGGTGAAGCCTGAATTGCCTTAGAGACCCCAAGATGTTAGAAATACCAGAGTCATGGGATACCTATAGAGGAATGCGGCTAACAGGGAATGGATCTAGCCCAAGAGAAAGAAGTGTGTTGCAGTCAACAAAGCTGAAAGGAATTGGAGATCTGAAGAGCGCTTTGACATCAGACCTATGCAGAGTTTGAAGTTTGCCCAGCTGGTTTTCAGTCTTGCTTTGGTTCAGTTTTTCCTTATTATCCTCCTTTTCCTCCATTTTGGAACAGTAATATATATCCTGTACTATTAAATGTTAGAAGTATGTGATCTGCTTTTTTTTATTTTGATTTTATAGGGGATTACAGTTAAGAGATTGTATGAACCTTGCAAGAGACTTTGAACTTTAAACATTTAAATAAATTTGAGACTTTTGTAGACTATTGATATGGCTACAAATCTATGGGGGCCAGGGAGTGGGATGTGGTGGTTTGAAAGAAAATGGTCCCCATCAGGAGTGGCACTATTAGGAGATATGGTTTTGTTGTCATAGGGAAGGCCTTGTTGGAGGAAGTGTGTCATTGTGGGAGCAGGCTTTGAGGTCTCCTACGCTCAAAACTATGCCCAGTGACACCTTTCAGTTCCTGTTTTCTATGGATCAAGATGGAAAACTCTCAGCTCTTTCTCCAGCACCATGTCTGCCTACATGTTGCCATGTCTCACCATGATGATAATGGACTAATCCTCTGAAACTATTAGCCACCCCAATTAAATGCTTTCCTTTATAAGAGTTTCTGTGATCATGGTGTCTTTTTACAGCAATAGAAACCTTAAATAAGACAGAAAGAAACTTAAAAATGATTATATAAGTTTATAAAACTATAATAAGTGAGCATTGACATCTTCTTAAACAGTCTTATAAACAAACGTTTTATAAGTTTTTCAAATATCAGTAATATTTATTAACTTGTTTGAAACTACATGACATATAACACAGAGATAAGGAATAGACTTATCAAACAAAATATTGTAAGTATGACCTCAGTAAAAAGTGAGTAACATCTGGACGTAAAGATAGCTCTTATTGACATCATCCTTCTGTACACAGGAGAAGCCCCATGTGTACACTGCAGTTAGTATTTCCTTAATTCTAATAAGAGAGTGGTATTTAATCTAAGGTTTTGGGATTAGCAAGTGAGACGTGTTAAATGAAATAGATGACAAAGAAGCCAAAAATGTACAATGGAAAAAAGAAAACATCTTCAACAAATGGTGCTGGCATAACTGGATGTCAATGTGTAGAAGGCTGCAAATATCTGTCACCATGCACAAAACTTAAGTCCAAGTGGATCAAAGACCTCAACATACTCTGAACATGATAGAAGAGAAAGTAGGAAGTACTCTTGAACACATTGGCACTGGAGATCACTTTCTAAATATAACACCAGTAACACAGACACTGAGAAAAACAATCAATCAATGGGACCTGTGGAAACTGAGAAGCTTTTGTAGAGCAAAGGACACAGTCAACAAGACAAAGCGACAGCCTACAGAATGGGAAAAGGTCTTCACCAACCCCACATCTGACAGAGGGCTGATATCCAGAATATATAAAGAACTCAAGAAATTAGACATCAAAATGCTCAACAGTCCAATTAAGAAATGGGCTATAGAACTGAACAGAGAATTCTCCACAGAGGAAGTTCAAATGGCTGAGAGACATTTAAGGAACTGCTCAACATCCCTAATTATCTGGGAAATGCAAATCCAAACGACTCTGAGATACCACCTTACACCTGTCAGAATGGCTAAGATCAAAAACACAGAAGACAGCTTATGCTGGAGAGGATATGGAGCAAGGGGAACTCTCCTCCACTGCTGGTGGGAATGCAAGCTTGTACAGCGACTTTGGAAATCAATATGGCGCTTCCTTAGAAAATTGGGAATCCATCTCCCCCAAGACCCAGCTGTAGCACTCTTGGGCATATACCCAAGGAATGCTCAATCACACCACAAGGGCATTTGCTCAGCTATGTTCATATCAGCATTTTTTTGTAATAGCCAGAACCTTGAAACAACCTAGATGCCCTTCAACTAAAGAATGGATAAAGAAAATATGGTACATATACACAATGGAGTACTACTCAGCAGAGGAAACCAATGACATCATGAGGTTTGCAGGCAAATGGATAGATCTAGAAAAAATCATACTGAGTGAGGTAACCCAGACTCAGAAGGACAAACATGGTATGTACTCACTCATAGGAGGATATTAGATGTAAAACAAAGATAACTAGACTGCTACACAACTCCAGGGAGGCTGCCTAGAAAATGGGATCCTGGGAAAGACCCAGGGATCACCCAGTGACAGAGAAGTGGATGAGATCTACATGAACATCCTGGACGACAGTGGGAGTAATGAAGGACAAGATTTGAGGGAAAGAAAGCTTAGGGGAGCAGGAGATCCCAGCTGGATCAAGAACAGAAAGGGAGGACAAGGAATAACAGACCATGATAAATGAAGACCACATCAGAACAGGAATAGGCAGAGTGCTTGAGAGGTCCCCAGAAATCCTCTATAGACTGCTGGCAGTCATCGAGGGAGGGCCTGATCTGACCTAGTCTGGTGATCAGATGACTAAACACCCTAGCATCCAAATACTAATGGAAGTGGATGCAGAGATCCTAGGCCAGGCCCCAGATGGAGCTCCAGGTGTCCAACTGTCGAGAAGGAGGAGGGACTGCAAGAGCGTGAATTGTTGAATCCAAGATTGCAAAAAGCACAGGACAAGTAGCCAATCAAATGGAAGCACATGAATTGTGAGCCAATCGCTGTGGAGCCCCCAGCTTGATCAGGCCCTCTGGATAAGTGAAACAATTGAATAGCTTGATCTGATGGGAGGCGCCCAGGCTGTGGGACTGGGACCTGTCCTTGGTGCATGAGCTGGCTGTTTGGAACCTTGGGCTTACACAGGGATGCATGCTGGGCCTGGAGGGAGGGGATGGGACCTGCCTGTACTGAATCCACCAGGTTTAGATGTGTCCCCAGGGGTGTCTTGTTCCTGGAAGACATGGGAATGGAGGGGAGGGTATGGGAGGAAGGTGGGGGTGGGGACGGGAGAGGGGAGGACAGGGGAACCCATGGCTGATGTATAAAATTAAAACACATAATAATAACAATAATAATAATAATAATAATAATAATAACAACAGTAATAAAGAAATAGATGTTATATGTTGCTCCATGACCTAACTCATATTAGATAGTCAATAAATGCTAACCACCACAACAAATTATCTAAAAAAGGTAACAAATATCAATGAGTAATGGAGTTCATAGGCAAAACAGTCTAGAGAAAATTTCCAATCATCATATACTATGAGAGTCAAACAAGCTGTGTTAAATGTGTAACTATGGGTAAGGAAACCAGCTCAAGACAAAGTGGTCCCCAAACAATATCCCAAAGAGTTAACATCCTCCAAGTAATATGCTCCTATCAGAAACTAATAGGATGTTCAAATTCCTTTCTAAACTGTTAGTGGTAGGAGCAAAACATATGGAATCCTTGTGTTGTGTCTGCTTTCTTTTTAGCTGAGTCGATTGTGGTGGCTTCTATATGGGCATGGATCTTATTCCGAATGTAAGTAATGTTCTGCTACATGCAAGAGAAGCCAGTGGGCACAAACCTCACAGAGTAAACTTCTCTGTGTATAAAAGTCATGATAAAATGTGCCATGTTCATCCCAGATAAAGGTAGCTATACCTTTAGCTCTCACCCTAAAGCTGAAAGGATCACATTCAGCCTCAATTTTTACATATCTGTAGGAGGTATAGCACTTCTTTATGGATGTTTAACAAGTCAACAGATTTTTATCTTAGGTATCCACTTACAGTAGAACTATAAGTATCATTTTCCCAGTGGGCAAGTGTCCTTGAGAAATATAACATGTGAAACTAACAATTAAGTAAACATAGTACTGCAAGGTGTGTGTGTGTGTGTGTGTGTGTGTGTGTGAAATATGAAAACAACAAGAACATTCTGACAAAAACTTCAGCAAGCATTGGTTGGAATTTTTTGAAGAGGTGACACTGGTTCTTGTAAGCCAGACCAATGGAAGGAGGAGAAGCAAGCAACCTGAAGAAGAACCAATGCTGAGAACTGGGGCAGAACATCTGTATCTTCTTTGGGATGACTGTGGCATGGCATTGGAGTGGAGGCATTGGGAGAAGTCAGGGAAGCAGGGTGGAAAATGATTTCTTACAGGCTCTGTCAAGGAGTTCAGACTTCACAAAAAACCAATGAAAAGCTTATGATGGTTACAGGAGAAGCATACTCAGAATTGCTTATAGGACCAGTATACTGCATGGCTGTGGGTAAGTGTGGCTCTACACTGAAACTAAAATCAGTCATTGGTAATGGCAGGACGTGCATATACAACAGTGTGCACAGACCAGAAAAACTTTACAAGGTAAATCTGCAGGACTTCTAAGCCAGTGCAGTGGAGAAGAGAAAGCAGATAAGGACCATTAAGGCTTTGGCTAATGGAAATCTAGTGGATAGGAATAACCCTGTTATCTTCATGGAATGCATAGGCTAAGGGCATGGCTCAATTACAAGTCAGGGCAGGGCAGCAGGGCTGGAGGAGGCTGCAGAGAGGTTCAGTGCTTCTCATGGCCCTGTGGCCCTGGCATCCACTCATCCCTTCCAAATCAAATGTAAAATCAGATTCTATGTCACTGCAGTTAGAACAGCCATTATGAAAATACTGATAGTATTTACTGATGGAGATGATGAGAAAAGAGAACATAGCTTTAGACACTGTTGGGAAGGCTCCAGATTTAAAAAAGATACTCTGAATAACAATGTGGGGTTCTCAAAAACTAAAACAAGAACTTCCTTGTGATCCAACCATACCACTCCTGGATGTATCTGTGAAGGAGATGAAATTGGTATGTAAAAGAGACATTGACCCTGCCATGTTTACTACAACACTATACACAGTAGCCAAGCTGTAGACTCAGCTGAGTTAATCAACAAATGAACTCAATCAGGACCATGCTGTACATATATGAAGTGGAGCATCTATTTTATCAATAAGGAAGACTGGGATCCTGTCATTTGTGACAAAACCAACAGAAATGGAGGAAATCATGAAGTGAAGTCAGCGAGGCAGGAAAAGGGAGGCTCTTAAGACCCAGGATTACACATCTAAGATTGTTACAGCCCTTCCCCAAGCTATAACAATCCTAGAGATGAACTGCCCTACAAGCCATGCATAAAGCTCTGAAAACACAGCTTTCATGAGTCAGCACTCATGCTAAGGTAGACTTCTTGGTGATGCAGCTGCTTTTGAGTCACCTATGCTCTTTTAAATAACCTTTCACCAATACCCCTTTGAGTAATCTCAATGAATACATTAAGCTAGGCCTTGCAATTGTTACTTTGGTCTCTCATGAATGATCTATCTCAGGTAAATAGACATTTGGTCACATTTCCCTAGCAAAGTCATAAAACTCAATGTAGAGTAGAGAAGATTGACATGAAAGGGAGAACAGCACAATCTTTGTTCCACAATTATGTGCAGCTCTCACTGGGATGCCCTGGACTAAGGGATACCTAGAAGATGTGCCTTCCACAATCCTTCCTCCATTCTTGAGGTCACCAGATGACCACAATTCATTTGGGTTTGATGTAATTGAAGATAAAAGAACTTTACTAGGGAAATTGAGGTATCAGGTGCCAACAGGGATTCCTTGAGAAAGGATATTGGCAGGTTAGTTGAATCTACATAATTTACAAAGTTAAGCAATTGTGAAACAAGTGAAGTAGGTAAAGAGCTACAAACCCGAATTTTCAGAATTTCCAGAAACAGACCTATAACAACTTGGAACCATTGATTTTAATATACCAGAGATGGGACAAAATCATAGCTGCCCCTGAAGCAAGAAATCACTGCTGTTTTGGAATGCAGAAGATGATCTCAGGTATTGGTCCTCATCTTTCACCTTGTTTTCAGGCACAATTTCTCTTGTTTGATGCTGTACTTTATAATCTAGGCTTGCTGTCTTGGGAGCTTCAAGAGAATTCTGTCTTCCTTCCTTCCTTTCTTTTTTCGAGACAGAGTTTCTCTGTGTAGCTTTTCACCTTTCCTGGAATACACTCTGAAGCCCAGGCTGGCCTTGAACTCACAGAGATTCGCCTGGCTCTGCCTCCTGAGTTGCTGGGATTAAAGGCATGCACAACTGCTGCCCGGCCTTTTTTCTTTTCTTTTTTATTTCTTTTGTCAAAGAGCTAAGTTAGACACATACCATCATGTTTTCTGAGTATCCAAACTCAGGTTGTCAGGATCACACACACAAACACACACACTGAGAGAATTAACAGACTCAACATAATGTGTGTGTGTAATATATATAACATAAAAAACACCCATTACAATTTTCTCTCTTCTTCCTCCTTCCCCCTCTGTGTGTGTTTATATATTAACAGTTAAGGATTTTAGCTACATTTTGCTTTAGTGTTTTCTATTTACAACTTATTCCCAATGATGAACAAGTTTAATTACCTGCACTAGACCATACCATTTGTATTCTAACTCCTACTGTGACACTTGCCTTTCAAAGAGATATTTTGTTTGTTTATTGTTTGATTTTTAAAGATAATCTCACTATGTAGTCCTAGTTGGCCTGGAACTTGCTATGTAGACTAGATTGGCCTCAACCTCAGAGATTCACCTGCCTCTGCCTTTCTAGTGGTAGGATTAAAGGCCTGCATATCACATCTGGTAGGTTATTATAATGTTATCATGGGCTTTATAGCTTATTCTAAGGGATTCCAGAATTCCAGGGCTTCACTTCAAGGGTATCAAACAGAATGCCTTCTCAACCCTACCACTAATGTCTGTTTCCAACAGAGCATATGGAAAATAGCCTATTTGAACAGAGAATGCAATATTGAGGGGAAGAAGAAGAGAGGCAAGGGTATAGAAAATGTGAAGAGAAAACTTGACAGTTCATATCAGTACACATCTGCAGACTTATTAGCCTCTGCTTTCCAGACGTTCACTGCACCACTTTTTTCTTTTTCATTATTGTTAAGAAATTTTCTATTAATTTTACATACCAATCAGTTGTTCCCCTTCTCTTCCCTCCTCCTGCCCCCCAGGCCCCTCCCCAATCACTTCCCTTTTGCACCTCCTCCAAGGCAAGGCCTCCCATGGGGAGTCAGCAGAGCCTGGTACATTCAGTTGAGGCAGGTCCAAGACACTCCCCATGCACCAAGACTGTGTAAGGTGTCCCACCATAGGCACTGGGCTCCAAAAAGCCCACTCATGCAGCAGGGATGGATCCTGATCCCATTGCCAGGGGTCCCTTAAGCAGGTCAAGCTAAACAACTGTCTTGCCTATGCAGAGGGCCTAGTCCAGTCCCATGGTGGCTCCACAGCTGTTGGTCTAAAGTTCATGAGTTTCCACAAGTTTGGTTTGATTGTCTTTGTATGTTTCCCCCATCATGATCTTGATGCCCCTTTCTCACAAAATCCCTCTTCTCTCTCTTCAACTAGATGCCTGGAGCTTGGTCTGGTGCTTAGCTGTGGATCTCTGCAGCTGCTTCCATCAGTTACTGGATGGAGGCTCTATGATGACAGTTCGGGTATTCACCAGTCTGATTACCAGAGTAGGCCAGTTCAGGCACCTTCTCCACTATTGCTAGTAGTTTAATCTGGAGTCTTCCTTGTGGATTCCTGGGAACTTCCCTAGCACCCTGTCTCTCCCTGTTCCCTTGATGTTTCCCTCTATCAAGATATCTCTTTCCTTGCTCTCCCACTCTCTCTGTACCAGCTTGACCATCTTGTTCCCTTATGTTCTCATCCCCCATCCTCTACCCTCCATTGCTCCTCCTCACCCCCAGTTTGCTCATGGAAATCTCATCTATTTCCCCTTCCCAGTAAAGCAAAGGATAACCAGACTACAACCCACAGCTCCACAGAAGCTAGCTAATAAGGAGAATCCTAAGAGGGACCCACTGCATCACTTTAATATACTATAGATGTATTCTTCTCCAAGAGTCTATTAATGGAATTGAAATTTATTGACAAATGCATACAATGTTAAATCAACTTTATGCAACTTTTGCAACTAGGTTTGTGAAATAATCTCTATGTTGTTTAATATAGGATACAATTGTAGAAACACGTAAATTATATCACAATTACTACTAAAGTATTACATAAATTAATAAGCATTTCCACAGGGGTTCCCAAGGTAGATACTTAAAAAGTACAACAGATGGCATGCCCTAAATTCAAACAATATTATTTAATATTAATTATGAAGTCAGTAACCTGGCCTTATGTAACACAAGGCAGTTGATCTTAATTTATTAGTCTTTCTTGCACAACAGTAGCCACCCATGGCAATAAGAATGATTTAAAGAAAATAGAAGAATTAATTCAATGTAGAAAGAATCCAGGTTTCAATGTATATTAGAATGGACAATGACACCACTAGCAAATTAAGGTATAATTCTCTCTTGCCATTTTAAAGAACGAACAATTTGCATATTTATGTTCTAGTTTCCAAGATGAGTTGGATTTCCAACTGTTCCTCTTCTCCAGGCAGCAATTTTCATCAGATACCAACTGTAATACTACAAATGGACTCCACTGAAGTCTATTTTCCAGATCAGCCCCTACACGAATCCTATTATTTATCACCAGCCATGTTTCTTTTACCCTATATTCTTATTATTGCAAGCACAGTGCTTAGCCTAAATGTTTCAACATTGTGGAAGTATATGCTCAGATTAACCAAAAATAGAATTACAATTCCCATAAACAACAGATAATGCTCAGCAATCCTAGCATACATAGACACTCATAGAGAGAAAAATATGTATTCACAGTTACTAAAAAAATGTCATCAAAAATTATATTCTACACCCCACAGTAGAATAATGAGATATACAGAGGAGAATGTGTCCAGGATGAAAGAGATACCAGAAATAGTCCAAGGGAATTCTTCCAATGGAAAATGGTGGGAAGAAGAAAGCAGCCCCTGACATCCAGAGCTCTGGGCACTTCCAGTTGGGACTGATATTCTCATGAGCATATTCAGACACCAGCATCAGACAACCTGACTCATTTCCTTAGTAGATTAAGACAAACAATAGCACTCTGTCATCCTGACCAAAATCAGTAAGAACATTGTCCAAACCATATAAATGTGCAAAGATCACCCTAACTGGCTAAAATGAGTGACTGTTGCTTCTTCACTGAATAACATTGGACTTGATTCATTATTCCTCCTTATAGGTAAGATTTATAGGTTTATTTGCTAATCCTATCTATAACTGTAGGACAGCCTCTACTTGCTAAAATATCCAATCTAGATCCACAACTTTTAACTCTCCACAATTCATTGATCCACAGCTCAGAATCTAACTTTTGCAATGCTTTTTTCCTGAGACACCCCATGGTTCTCTGTGTCCTGTATTCTCCCTCATTGCAAATGAGGTGATACACCCAACCTGCTCATCTCCAGTCATGTTCTTCCTCACTCTCTGAAAGCATACTTTTCTGCCAAACAAAGGCTTATGAATTTTTTATTCCCTAGGCAACAGATAGCACAAAGAGTTTTTTGGACAGAGAAGTAAAATAATAAGTATGGTTTAGGAAACTAGCTCTTAGAACAATTCAGTGATGTGTTGGATTAGAAAGCTGCCTGGTATTCAGACTGAGGAGGACACAATGAGCTGCAGCAGAAAAAAGTGAAAAAGTCAAGTGCCTTCAGGAGGGAAGGAGACTTGTGATACATGTCCAAGGTAGAAGTAAGAAGTGATCAGTACAGCCTTAGCTATGAGAATAACTGCTGCCTATTGAGAGAACTGGGTGAGTTCTGTCATACTGACTGAATTCTGGGGTGCAAGTTTTAAGAAGCAAGGTCAGGGATGTGACTCAGCTGGCATACAGCATGCACAAAGCCCTATACTAGATAAAATTGGGTATTATGGTACATGACTGTAATTCTAACACTGCAGAACTGGAGATTGGAGGATCAAGAGTTTAAGGTCATCCTCTTCTACATAACATATGAGACCCTGTTTTGAAAAGACAGAAAAGGAGAAGAAAAAAGATTGCCTGAGGAAAAAGAAAAATTAGGGCTAGAGAGTTGGCTTAACAATTAAGAGAACCCACTGCTTTTGCAGAGGATCCAAGTTAAATTCAGGTGGCTCACAACCACTTATAACTCCAATTCCAAGAGATAAGAGCCTCTGGGCTCTGAAAGTACCTGCACATACATGACATACTCAAATACACACACCATGCAAACACACAATGAAAAATACAAAAGAAAACTTTAAAAAAGATAATTAGTAAAACTTACTATTACAAAGTTGATATTACTGTGGATTACCTATATAAAAAATGCCCTGAATTTGAAAACATAGATATGGAAGGTAGAAGGAAATCAAATGCCAAAATTTCTAGAGCAATTAGCATATAAATGACATCTGAAGCCAGGATGAATAAGATCTACCCAGGACAGAATATACTATGAGACCCTAAAGGGAGCTGTGCACAATCCTTGGGGGAATCATACCAGTAAAAAACAATATGAGAGTTCAAGGAAACATAATATAAAGTGAAGAGTGCAGAAACCAAAAGACAAAAAGAAGGATTCAAAGAATAATCCAGCAAAGCACAATACTGAAGAGTCCAAGGGGAATGAAGGTAAAGTAAAGAGACAGAAACCAAAAGGACAGAATGTAGCATGAATTGTTAGGAGGTCTTATTAATAAAAACAAATCTGAGGCCAGTTATTGGGGCGAATGCTGGAAGATCAGAGAAGCAGAACAAACCACAGCCACCTCACCTTGCCAATTTCTCAGCTGGTCCTGTTTCCTCAGACTGGAAGCCTCTAAGTCCTCATTCAGAATGGATCTCAGCTAAACTGCTGCTCAAAAGCCTAAAAGCTTAACCAAA